>NW_022630163.1:163528-220137 GCF_010909765.2 Amblyraja radiata
TGTGTGGGGCCGGGGATGTGTGTGTGTGTGTGTGTGTGTGCGCGTGCGTGTGTGTGTGGGGGGCTGGGGTTGTGTGTGCGTGTGTGTGTGTGGGGCCGGGGTTGTGTGTGTGTGTGTGGGGCCGGGGTTGTGTGTGTGTCTGTGGGGCCGGGGTTGTGTGTGTGTGTGTGTGGGGCCGGGGTTGTGTGTGTGTCTGTGGGGCCGGGGATGTGTGTCTGTGGGGACGGGGTTGTGTGTGTGTGTGTGTGGGGCCGGGGTTGTGTGTGTGTGGGGCCGGGGCTACTCCTCTTGTCGCGGCGGCAACGAAAGTGAAAGCAGCGTCTATGTGCTACAGCCACAGCCGCCATGGCCGCCGCCGGTGGAGCGATCCTGTCCCGGTCCCTAGCGCTGGCCCTTGTCCCCGCTGCCGCCCACCTGGTGCTGGGGCCGCTGCTGCCCGCAGCCTGGGCTCCGGCCGGCCTGGCCGCGCTGTTACTCGCCGCCCTGGCGCTGTCCCGTGGCCGGGCCCCGCTGCACCGCTACACGGTCTGTGCCTGCCTACTGCCGCCGCTCTACGCCGCCCTTCGCCGGGCGCTGAGTCTCAGCCCAGGCCCCGGCTTCTCCTGGCCGCTCCTCCTGCTCGCACACGCCGCCTCGGCCTTGGCCTTCACCGCCCTGGAGCGGCTGCCCCGGGCCGCAATATCACCCGGCTCCCCGGCTACTGCCTCCCGATCCCCGGCCGCGGACGCCCAGCTCCCCCTACAGCGGACCATCACCCGCCGCCTACTCGCCCTGTCCCGGCCCGACCTGCTCCCCCTCGCCGGCGCCTTCATCTTCCTCGCACTGGCCGTGATCGGTGAGTGGCGGGTGGGGGAGGGAGGGAGGGGGAGGGGGTACAAGGGATGCGGAGACGGCCGGCGAGGGGTAGTGAGGGCAGGGATGTAGGGAGGGAGACTGGGATGGAAGGGACAGGGGAGTGGGAATGGGGAGGGACTAGAATGGAGGGGGAGGGAGGGGGAGGAGTCGGGAGGGGTGAGAGAGCGAGGTGGCGTCCAGAGGTGAGCGGAGGGCGAGGTGGGGTGAGGGAGGTTGAGGTGTGAGGAGGATGAGGGGGTGAGGGGTTCTTACAGGGGGAATGGGCTGAAAGTCAGTAGAGAGAGATCACCGAGAGTGAGGAGGGGTGGAGTGGCTTCTTGGAATAAGGGGATGCTGTGGGGGTCTGGCTGGGTGTGAGGGAAGGAGGGGTGGAGATGGGAGTGAGGGGATGGGGGAGGGGGGGAGAGAGGAGAGGTCTTGGTGAGGGAACAGTGTGAGGATGAGCCTGGAGATCGGGAGTGAGGGCAAACGACGGAGACAGAATGGTCTGGGACAGAGAGGGTGCGGAGGGGTCTGGGAAGGAGGGAAGGGGGCGAGACGGACTGGATCCTGACTGGAGATTCGGAGTAAGAACTGGAGTAAACCCGGGAGGATTGGGAGAGATCCAGAGGAACGGGGAATCACGGAGCAGAATGGAAGGAGACATTAGTAATTACAAAACCCTTCCCTTTTTTCCCCCTCATCGCCCGCCCGCCCTCCTCCCCTCCTGCCCTCCTCTCCTCTGCCCAACCTGGACGCACCTATTTCATAGTAACATAGAAACATAGGCAATAGGTGCAGGAGTAGGCCATTCGCCCCTTCGAGCCTGCACCGCCATTCAATATGGTCATGACTGATCATCCAACTCAGTATCCTGTACATGCCTTCTCTCCATATCCCCTGACCCTTTAGCCACAAGGGCCACATCTAACTCCCTCTTAAATATAGCCAATGAACTGGCCTCAACTACCTTCTGTGGCAGAGAATTCCACAGATTCACCGCTCTCTGTGTGAAAAATGTTTTCCTCATCTCGGTCCTAAAAGATTTCCCCCTTATCCTTAAACTGTGACCCCTTGTTCTGGACTTACCTAACATCGGGAACAATCTTTCTGCATCTAGCTTGTCCAACCCCTTAAGGATTTTGTAAGTTTCTATGAGAAGCCCACTCAATCTTCTAAATTCTAGCGAGTACAAACCGAGTCTATCCAGTCCTTCTTCATATGAAAGTCCTGACATCCCAGGAATCAGTCTGGTGAAACTTCTCTGTACTCCCTCTATGGCAAAAATGTCTTTCCTCAGACTAGGAGACCAAAACTGTACCCAATACTCCAGGTGTGGTCTCACCAAGACCCTGTGCAGCTGCAGTAGAACTTCCCGGCTCCTATACGCAAATAATTTTGCTATGAATGCTAACATACCATTCGCCTTCGTCACTGCCTGCTGCACCTGCATGCCTACTTTTAATGACTGGTGTACCATGACACCCAGTTCTCGTTGCATCTCCCCCTTTCCTAATCGGCCACCATTCAGATAATAGACTACTTTCCTGTTCTTGCCACCAAAGTGGATAACCTCACATTTTTCCACATTATACTGCATCTGCCATGCATTTGCCCACTCACCCAGCCTATCCATGTCACCTTGCAGCCTCCTAGCATCCTCCACACAGCTAACACTGCCCCCCCAGCTTCGTGTCATCCGCAAACGTGGAGATGTTGCATTCAATTCCCTCGTCCAAATCATTAATATATATCGTAAATAGCTGGGGTCCCAGCACTGAGCCTTGCGGTACCCCACTAGTCACTGCCTGTCATTGTGAAAAGGACCCGTTTACTCCTACTATTTGCTTCCTGTCTGCCAGCCAGTTCTCTATCCACATCAATACTGAACCCCCAATACCGTGTGCTTTAAGTTTGTATACTAATCTCTTATGTGGGACCTTGTCGAAAGCCTTCTGAAAGTCCAGATATAACGCATCCACTGGTTCTCCCTTATCCATTCTACTAGTTACATCCTCGAAAAATTCTATAAGATTCGTCAGACATGATTTACCTTTCATAAATCCATGCTGACTTTGTCCAATGATTTCACCACTTTCCAAATGTGCTGCTATCCCATTTTTAATAACTGATTCTAGCAATTTACCCACTACCGACGTTAGGCTAACTGGTCTGTAATTCCCCGTTTTCTCTCTCCCTCCCTTTTTTTAAAAGTGGGGTTACATTAGCTACCCTCCAAATCCTCAGGAACTACTCCAGAACCTAAAGAGTTTGAAAAATTATCACTAATGCATTCACTATTTCTGGGGCTACTTCCTTAAATACTCTGGGATGAAGCCTATATGGCCCTGGGGATTTATCGGCCTTTAATCCATTCAATTTACCTAACACCACATCCCGGCTAACCTGGATTTCACTCAGTTCCTCCATCTCATTTGACCCCCGGTCCCCTGCTATTGCCGGCAGATTATTTATGTCTTCCTTAGTGAAGACAGAACCAAAGTAGTTATTCAATTGATCTGCCATGTCCTTGTTCCCCATGATCAATTCACCTGTTTCTGACTGCAAGGGACCAACATTTGTTTTAACTAATCTTTTTTATCTTCACATATCTATAAAAGCTTTTGCAGTCAGTTTTTATGTTCCCTCCCAGTTTTCTTTAATAATCTATTTTCCCTTTCCTAATTAAGCCCTTTGTCCTCCTCTGCTGGACTGAATTTCCCCCAGTCCTCTGGTAGGCTGCTTTTTCTGGCTAATTTGTCCGCTTCATCTTTTGTTTTGATACTATCCCTGATTCCCCTTGTTATCCACGGATTTCTCCTCTTTCCCATCCCTATCCCTATCCCTCCCCCACCTCTCCCCTTCCCCACACCCACCTCTCCCCTTCGCCACCCCTCCCCCAGCTCCTTCCACCCGCCTCTCCCCTTCCCTTCCACATATATTCCTTTTTACTCGCTTCACAATTTACAACTCTTCAATCATTTTGTCTCACCTAACTTTTCATCTGTCATGTTTGTCAACCATCTACCTATCAACTCCCCCTCCCCCACCTGTATGTCCTGTCCCTCTGATCTTGCAACTTTCTTCCCCCCCCCCCCCCCCCCCCTTTCACAATCAGTCTGAAGAAGGATCTTGGTCCACAACGTCGCGTATTCCTGTTCTCTGGAGATGCGACGTGACCCACTGAGTTATTCCAGCGACAGACACAAAGTGCTGGATCAACTGAACGGCTCAAGCAACATCTCTGTAGATAAAGGATTGGTGACGTTTTAAGTCAGGACCCTTCTTCAGACGGAGAGAAGGGGGTTGGGGGAGCGAGCTGGAGGCGATAAAAGACCAGGACAAATCAGGGCTGGTAGCAGATGATGTCAGGCAGGGTGGTGGTGCCGTGGTAGGCTAATTGTTGGTGAAGGGAAGTGTGGTCTCAAGAGGGATACACTGTGGCACACCTTGGAGTTAGTTACAGTGGTTACAATGTTACAATGCCTAGTTACAATGGTTACAATGGGACCTTATTTGTCACATGTAGTGAAATTCATTTTTGGATACAGTTCAGTACAGGTATCAGTCTCCATAAATACATTTTAGATCAGCATCTCAGATGCAGTATAAGTGTACAGCAGCATTAGTGCTGGGTTGAGAGGATGTTTCTACTCGTGGGAGAGTCTAGAACCATAGGTCATAGCCTCAGATTGAAAGGAAGTTTCTTTAGGAAGGAGATGAGGAGGAATGGCTTTAGTCAGAGAGTGGTGAATCTGTGGAATTCACTGCCACAGAAGGCTGTGAACGTCAAGTCAGTAGATATGTTTAAGGCAGAGATAGATAGATTTTTGATTAGTACCTGTGTCAGGGGTCATGTGGAGAGGGTAAGGGAATGGGGTTAGGAGGGAGAGATAGATCAGCCATGATTGAATTGTGGAGTAGACCTGAAGGGCCGAATGGCCTAATTCTGTCCCTATCACGTATGAACATCATCTTATGTACACTGAGACAGCACAACAATAGTCAACAGTTTTGGCACCATGTTCAAGTCCCAGTTGTAAGTGCAGGGATCTTGATCTGACCATGAAGTCCATTGTTGCAGGGTCGGCCTGGCCAAGCATAGTGTGTAGTCCTCCGCCGCTCCTCCATGGGTGTGGGCCGCATCCGGTCCATGTGCTCGGCCTCTTGGAGCAGATCCCAGTCCAGCTGAGCCTCAGGCTGCTGCAGGGCCTCCAGCGGCCCACTCCTGCGTCTAGACACTGCAAACCCTCCCGCAGCCAGTCTGCATTTGGAATCCTCCCACTCTGGGCCGGTGAGCTGGGCCTTCCTGGTGAGTTCCCGGTCCACGGTGGGCAAACCGGGATTGCTGGTGGGAGGCGGCAAGGAGGGATGGAGGGAGGGGAGTGTTAGACACAACAAGCTGGAATAACTCGGCAGGTCAGACAGCATCTGTGCAGAAAAGGAATAGGTGATGTTTCAGATCAAGACTCTTCCTCAGTAAGGTTGCTTGAAATGAGAGAATTCAACATTGATACTGCTGGGTTGTAAGCTGCCCAAGTGAAATATGGGGTGCTGTTCCTCCAATTTGTGTGTGGCCTCACTGGCAATGGAGGAGGCCCAGGACAGAAAGGTCAGTGTGGGAATGGGAAGGGTTGTTAAAATGGTTGGCAACTGGGAGATCACGCATTCCTCAGCAGTTATTCCAGCATTGTGTATATTTTCATAAGCCGGTATCTGCAGTTCCTTTTATCCATGGGCGACATCAATGTCCAGGACAATTCGCAGAGTCTGAAGAAGGGTCTCGACCCAAAATGTCATCCATTCCTTCTCTCCAGAGATGCTGCCTGTCCCGCTGAGTTAATCCAGCTTTTTGTGTCTATCTAGTGCCCAGGACAAAGCAGTGATCACGGTACAGGGCAGTAAGGGAATCCTGCATGTTGCCAGGACATGAGCAACCACATATCTCCTCTAAATATTGCTCCTCTCCTCAAACCAATTACCTTTAGCATTTGATATTTCCATTCTGGGATTATGACTGTCTACTCTGTGGTGTGACTGGAAGATTACACCCTCCCTCCCTCCTCCATACATCCCCCTCTTTCTCCCACACCCCTCACCCACGCCCTTCACACCTACACCCCTCACCCTTCACCCCTCACCCTTCACCCCTCACCCTGCCACACCCACACCCCTTACGCTTCACCCCTCACCCTCCCACACCCACACCCTTCACCCCTCAGCCCTACCCCCTCACCCCTCAACCCCCTCACCTTCCCACGCCGTCACCCTCCCACACCCCTCAGCCCTCACCCCCCTCACCTCTCACCCCGCACCCTCCCACACCCTCACCCCTCTACACCGCTCACCATCCCACACCCTCATCCCTCCTCCTCCACTACCCCTCAGCCCCGCCTCCATTGGCCCTCACTCTCCCCTACAATCACTCTCCCACACCCTCACCCTCCAAAACCTTCACCCATAACCCTTCCACACCCCACACCCCTCAACCCCTGCCCCTCACCCCCTCCATCACCCCGTCACCCACCCCTCACCCACACCCCTCCTAACCCCTTCACCCTCACACCCCTCACCCTCCTACACCCCACACCCATCACACACCCCCTTGAGCATCCCGTGCGCTTCACCTACACCTCACCCACACACTCTTCCCCCACCCACACCACACATACCCACACGACCCACATCCGTCAACCACATAACCCACCCTCTCACTCATACCTCTCTCTTCACCCACCCCTCTCCCCACCGCATCCTCTTCCCACCAGCCCACCCCCTGCACCCCTCCCTCTCTCCTTGTGTACTTCTCCCTCCTCTGTTTGCCTCGTGATCGTCCATTCCCGTTTGCGCTCGCTGTGTGTGTTGCCGCTTCCCCCGTTGCCCGTGTACTGCCACACTCCCCTGTTCCTCTGCTGGGTTTCATCACATCTCTCTGCTCCATTCCAGGGGGGATGTTTGTCCCCTATTACACGGGAAAGGTGATCGACATCCTGGGCTCCCAGTATGACCAGCGCATCTTCCTCTTCGCCATCTTCTGCATGTGTGCCACGTCCATGGGAAGGTGAACATCGCAGAGCGGACCAGCCTCCACAACACTGACCAGGGGCTGGTGGGAGGAGTGGGAGGGGGTAGTGGAGGGGGTAGTGGAGGGGTGGGGGTAGTGGAGAGGGTGGTTGGAGGGGTGGGTGAGGGTGGGGGTGTGGTGGGAGGGGGTAGTGGTGGGGGTAGGGTCATGTTCATAAATGATAGGAGCAAAATCAGGCCATTTGGCCCATCCTTCCGAACCTTCTGAATTTTGTAGTCAGCAGGGCATATCGCCCACTTGGACAATTTCACATCTTTACAGTTATCAAGCCATTTAACCTCCAAACCTATACGACTTTGGAATGTGGGAGGAAACCGAAGTTCTCCGAGAAAACCGATGCAGACCACGGGAAGAAGGTACTAACTCCATACAGACAGCACCCGTAGTCGGGATCGAACCCGGGTGTCTGGCGCTGCATTTTGCTGTAAGGTAGCAACTCTACCGCTGTGCCACAGTGACTGCCCTCAAGTCTACTCTGCCTTTCAATCATGGCTGATCTATCTCTCCCTGCTAACCCCATTGTACTGCCTTCTCCCCATAACCACTTGACACCTGTACTAATCAAGAATCTATCTACCTCTGTCTTCAAAATACCAATTGTCTTGGCCTCCACAGCCATGCAGGGCACTGAATTCCACAGATTCACCACCCTCTGACTAAATAAATTCCTCCTCATCTCCTTTCTAGAGAAATGTCCTTTAATTCTGAGGGTGTGCCCTCTAGTCCTGGACTCTCTGACTAGTGGAAACATCCTCTCCATATCCACTCTATCCTAGCCTTTCACTATTCGTGGGGGGAAGGAGATCCCGGGACAAGGGACAGATTCACCCCCAATGAACAGAGGCTGGCCACGACGTTCCCAGCCAGGACAGATGGAGACAGTGAGTCTGACTGTGGCCAGACCAGACAGACCCACTGTGACTGTGTGGGCTTCCTCCGGGTGCTCCGGTTTCTTCCCACCTCCCTCCGTAAGTTGCCCCTGCAAGACTGGCGGGTCCAGTAATCAGCCGTGCCAGTCAATGGCTGAACCAGACACGGGCAGCACAATGGCGCAGCTGGTAGAGCCACTGCCTCACAAGCCAGAGAAATGGGTCCTGACCTCAGGTGCTCTCTGTGTTGTTAGTGACTGCGTGGGTTTTCTCCAGGTGCTCCGGTTTCCTCCAACATCCCAAAGACGTCTGGGTTTGTAGGTGGTATAGGAAGGCTCTGCAGATGCTGGTTTAAAACAAAGATAGATACAAAAAGCTGGAGTAACTCAGCGGGTCAGACAGCATATCTGGAGAAAAGGAATAGGTGACTTTTCGGGTCGGAAGAAGGTTCTTAACCAGAAACAATACCTATTCCTTTTGTCCAGAGATGCTGACTGACTCGCTGAGTTACTCCAGCTTTTTGTGTCTATCCTCAGGTGTGTAGGTTATTTGGCCTCTCTTCATTGCTGTTGGAGTGTGGGGAGTGGATGAGAAACTGGGATAACATAGAACTAGTGGGAACGGGCGATCGACGATGGGCGTGGACTCGGTGGGCCACAGGGCATGTTTCTTTGTAAATAAAGAGCAAGGAGGTGGTGGGGTCTACCACTGACACTGAGACTAACTCAGACACTGAACGTGAGACTTGTGTTGTCAGTTCCATTGCAGCCGGTGTGCGCGGAGGCCTCTTCATGTTCACAATGTCCAGGCTCAGCAGACGCATCCGTAGTCAGCTCTTCTCCTCCCTGGTGCAGCAGGAGATCGCATTCTTTGACGCCACCAAGACTGGTAAGGATACAGTGATGCTGCCCAATATCACTGCAGCTACCTGGTGATGTGAGGCTGCCATTACTCATACACACATACACACAAGGTGCGGGACAAGATGGGCTGAAGGGCCTGTTTGTATGTTGTATAGATCCGAGACTTGAATAATGCTAGCATAATGAAATGCCAGGATAGAGTGAATATGGAGAGGATGTTCCCATTAACGGGAGAGTCTAGGATGAGAGGCCATAGCCTCAGAATATAAGGACATTCCTTTGGACGAGATGAGAAGGGATTTATTCAGTCAAAGGGTGGTGAATCTGCAGAATTCATTGCCATGGACGGCTATAGACATTCTTTAGGTGGCGATTGATAGGTTGATTGGTACAGGTGTCAGAGGGCAGGGGAGAATTCAGGAGAATGGGGTTGAGAGGGAAAGATAAATCGCACATGATTGAATGGCAGAGTAGACTTGATGGGCCGAATGGCCTAATTCTGCTCCTCGAAATTATCAACATGAGACTTTATTAGGCCTCCTCTCTCAAGAATTATAGTGTGATCTTCATCAGCTTGTCATATGGGCTGAGGATGGCTATGGAGATACATGCAAGGTTTTGCAGTATGGGAAGTCAAACAGGGCAGCACCTTTGTAGTCAATGGTAGGGCCTTGAGGGATGTGTAGAGCAGAGGTATGTAGGACTGCAAATACACAATCCCCAAAATGATGTTGTAAGTAGATTGGGCGATGAGCTTAACATCTGTTGTTGGAAAGTTACTGGAGAGTATTCTGATGGATAGAATTAATAGGCATTTACTGTAGATGAACAAGGGCTGCTTCAGGAGAGTCAGCATGGTTTTGTATTTGGGAGGTCGTGTGTCTCACAAATCTGATTACGTTTCTTGAAGATGTGACCAAAAAGGTTGATGAGATGAAATGGCCCCTTCCTTGGAAAGTGAACCAAAGTGTCACACGAGGAACTGATATAAATTTCCATTAGGTGAGAAATAGTATTGGGTAGGCTAATGGGACTGAAGGATGATAAATCCCCTGGGCCTGATGGTCTGCATCCCAGTGTCCTCAGGGCAGTGGCTCTAGAAATAGTGGACGCATTAGTGATCATTTTCCAATGTTCAATAGATTCAGGATCAGTTCCTGTGGATTGGAGGATAGCTAATGTTATCCCACTTTTCAAGAAAGAAGCGAGAGAGAAAACGAGGAATTACAGACCAGTTAGCCTGACTTCGGTGGTGGGAAAGATGCTGGAGTCAATTACTAAAGAGGTAATAATGGGGCATTTGGATAGCAGTAAAAGGATTAGTCCAAGTCAACATGGATTTATGAAAGGGAAATCATGCTTTACTTATCTTCTGGAATTTTTTGAGGATGTGACAAGTAAAATGGATAAAGGGGTGCCAGTGGATGTAGTGTATCTAGAATTTCAGAAAGCCTTTGATAAGGTCCCGCAAGGGAGTGGTTACTAAAATTAGAGCACATGGTATTGGGGGTAGGGTGTTGACATGGATAGAAAATTGGCTGGCAGACCGGAAGCTAACAGTAGGAGTGAACCGGTCATTTTCAGAATGGCAGGCAGTGGCGAGTGGAGGGCCGCAAGGCTCGGTGTTGGGGCAGAAACTGCTTACCATATATATTAATGATTTGGAAGAGGGAATTAGGAGCAACACTAGCAAGTTTGCAGATGACACAAAGCTGGGTGGCAGTGTGAACTGTGAAGAGGATGTTAGGAGGTTGCAGGATGACCGGGACAGGTTGAGTGAGTGGGCAGATGCGTGGCAGATGCAGTATAATATAGATAAATGTGAGGTTATCCACTTTGGCGGCAAAAACAAGGGGGCAGATTATTATCTCAATGGGGTTAGGTTAGGTAAGGGGGAGGTGCTGCGAGACCTGGGCGTCCTTGTACCCCGGTTGCTGAAAGTTGGCTGACAGGTACAGCAGGCAGTGAAGAAAGCTAATGGAATGTTGGCCTTCATATCACGAGGATTTCAGTATAGGAGTAAATAGGTTCTTCTGCAGTTGTATTGGGCTCTGGTGAGACCACATCTAGAGTATTGTGTACAGTTTTGGTCTCCTAATTTGAGGAAGGACATCCTTGTGATTGAGGCGGTGCAGTGTAGTTTCACGAGACTGATCCCTGGGATGGCGGGACTGTCATATGAGGAAAGATTGAAAAGACAAGGCTTGTATTCACTGGAGTTTACAAGGATGAGGGGGTATCTTATAGAAACATATAAATATTTTAAAAGGACTGGACAAGCTAGATGCAGGAAAAATGTTCCCAATGTTGGGCGAGTCCAGAACCAGGGGCCACAGTCTTAGAATAAGGGGAGGTCATTTAAGACTGAGGTGAGAAAAAAACTTTTTCACCCAGAGAGTTGTGAATTTATGGAATTCCCTGCCACAGAGGGCAGTGGAGGGCAAGTCACTGGATGGATTTAAGAGAGAGTTAGATAGAGCTCTAGGGGCTAGTGGAGTCAAGGGACTTGGGGAGAAGGCAGGCACGGGTTATTGATCGGGGACGATCAGCCATGATCGCAATGAAATGGAATAGCCCAGGGCCTCTCTTCATCTAAATCCGGCCCTGCCTTTGGCCCACCGTGTCCGCGCCGACCAGCGATCCCCACAGTTTAACACTATCCTACACACACTAGGGACAATTTACACTTATACCAAGTATATAAACCCAAGCCAATTAACCTACAACCCTGTACGTCTTTGGAATGTGGGAGGAAATCTACTATCTCAGATAAAACGCACGTGGTCACGGGAAGAACGTACACTCAGAACAGACAGCACCCGGAGTCAGGATTGAACCCAGGTCTCTGGTGCTGCAAGCGTTGTAAGGCAGCAACACTACCGCTGTGCCACCGTGTCTCCCCTCAGTTTCTGACACTCCGAAGAAATCAATCCAAGTTGGTTCAAGCATCCCTGTGGGCTGGTCTACACAACATGAGCACGCAGACTCCATAACATTAGCAACACTGGGTGGCACAGTGACTTAGCAGGAAGACTTGCTGCCTCACAGCGCCAAAGACCCGGGTTCGATCCTGCCCTCGGGCACTGTCTGAGTGGAGTTTGCACGTTCTCCCAGTGACCACATGGTTTCCTCTGCGTGCTCTGGTTTCCTCCTGCATCCTAAATACATGCGGGTTTGGAGGTGAATTAGCTCTCTGTAAATTACCCTAGTGTGTAGGGAGTGGATGAGAAAGTGGGATAACATAGAACTATGTGAACGGGTGATCAATGGTCGGCATGGACTGGATGGGCTGAAGGGCCTGTTTCCATGATGTATCCATTTGCTTCAAATGCTGCACTGGAATTGATTTTGTTGTACACTGCTGTGAACTACCATGTATTGTAGGTGGTGAACACAGTGTGGACTGCTAGCACATGACGGTCCTCATTATCAGTGGTGTGTTCTGTCCGCAGGGGACATCACCAGCCGCCTCTCCACGGACACCACACTCATGAGCCGCTCGGTTGCACTCAATGTTAACATCTTGCTGCGCAGTCTGGTGAACACGCTGGGAATCATTTCCTTCATGTTCAGCCTCTCCTGGAAGCTCACCCTCCTGATCTTCATCGAATCTCCCCTCACCATCCTGATTCAGAAGTTGTATAACCGGTATCATATGGTGAGTACACATCCACCCAGACCACACGTCACCGTCGGACACCGAAACCACAAACAGCTGCAGCTCCTGGAATCAAAACCTATTTATCATGTACAAAGTCACAGAGGCACACAGCACAAAAACAGGCCTTTTGGCCCAATGTCCATGCCAAACCTGATGCACCATCTTAGTTTAGTTTAGAGATACAACATGGAAACACCCTCTTCAGCCCACCGAGTCCTTGCTGAACAGTGATCCCTGCACATTGATACTAATCTACACACACTAGGGACAATTTACTATGTTTCCAAAGCCAATTAAACCTGTAGAAATAAAATCATTTTAAATGCTGGGGCAACTCAGTGGGTCAGGCAGCATCTCTGGGTAGAAGGAATGGGTGATGTTCCGGGTCGGGACCCTTCTTCAGACTGATGTCAGGGGAGGCTGTGGGCCAGAGATAGAATGTAGTCAGGAACAGTAAGACTAGTAGCAGATCTGGGAAAGGCTATTTGAAATATCACAAAGAGGGAGGTCAGGGGGATGGTGAACACACAGCAAGGGTGGGGGTTGAGGTCGGAGGATGGCAGGTGAGTGGATGGAGGCTGAGGCAATGTCTGGTGGGGGGGTGGTGGGTGTTCAGAGAGGAGGGGGGCAGGAGGACTATAGTATGGGTGGGGAGTAGGTGGGGGCACCTGGTGAAAAGGGGAAGAACCAGTGGAACCACCACTGACGTTCCCTGTAGAAGGTGGGGGTGGGGGGGGGGGGGAGCAGTAGGACCCAGCACAGTCAGACCCAGTGGTGTGGGAGTTTGCATCGTGGAGATTGTGGGCCCGGTGCTGAGCCTGGGATTCGGGTAAGGTGAAGGCTGCGGCCTACTGGTGGGTGGTGGAGTGGCAGGTTTCGGCAGAGTCGCTGGCGGAGGCCTGCGGGGTGGGGGTGGGGGTGACTGGATAGGGGAAACGTTTCCCCCTCGGGGTTCTACCAGTGACTCTGCCGACCCTCACCACTCCACCGCCCATCAGCGGGCCGCAGCTGTCGTCTTACCCGAGTCTCCACGTCCCCACCTTGGCCGTGTGTTCACCACCCCCCACTGACCTCCCCCTTTGTATTACTACCATCAGCCCTTGCTTTCCCTCTCTCTCCATCCCCTTCCCTTCCCAATTCTCCCACCAGTCTTACTGTCTCGGACTACATTCTATCTTTGTCCCGTCCAATCCCCTGACATCAGTCTTAACCCCAAACGTCACCCATTCCTTCTACCCGGAGATGCTGCCTGACCCACTGAGTTGTGCCTGCATTTTGTGTCTACCTTCAATTTAAACCAGCATCTGCAGTTCTTTCCTACACATCCTACAAACCTCTACATGTTTGGAGTGTGGGAGGAACCAAGAGATCCCGGAGAAAACCCACGCAGGACATGGGAGAACACACAAACTCCGTACAGACTGCACCCGTAGTCAGGATCAAACCCGGGGCTGTAGCGCTGTAAGGCAGCAGCTCCACTGCCCCCCATTGTACCAGTCCCATTTACCTGAATTTAAGCTACATCCCTCTAAACCTTTCCTATCCATTTATATGGCCATGTGTCCTTTAAATGCTGTTGGTATCTGCCTCAATTACCTCCTCTGGCACCACATTCCATGTAGTCACCGCCCTCTGAATGAAAACGTTTCCCCACTCAAGGTCCTATAATATCTTTCACTTCTCACCTTAAAACTCTGCTCTCGAGCTTGATTCTCCGAGCCAATAGGTAAAAGATGAACCTTATCTATTACCTTAACTTAGCAATTCCCCTCATGATTTTAAACCCCACTGCAAGATCACTCCTCGCTTTCTTGTAATCCAAGGAGTAAATCAGGGTGACCAAAGTCGAATAAAATCCCCCAAATGTGGCCTCACCAACATTTAGCTTTAGTTCAGAGATACAGCATAGAAACAGATCATTCGGGCCACTGAGTCCACACTGACCAGCGATCCCTGCATATCCTACACGAGGGACAATTTTACATGTACACCAATGTCAATTAGCTTTCAACCCTGTACACCTTTGGAGTGTAGGAGGCAACCAAAGTTCTCAGAGAAAACCCATGCGGTGATGGGGAGAACGTACAAACTCTGTACAGACAGCACCCGTAGCCAGGATGGAAAGCGGGTCCTGTAAATGCTGTAAGGCAGCAACTCTATCAGTGCACCACCGTGCCGTCTAGTACAACTGCAACATAACGTCTATATTCAATACCCTGACTGATGAAGGGCAGCATGTGAAAAGCCTTCTTCACCACCCTGTCCACCTGTGAGGCTGCACCCTACTCCCCCATTGTAAACTGGTTCCTCCCTGGGATGCTACTGATACTGAGAACGGCGTTTTGTCTTGGACAGAGTCTGGTGCTGCAGGTTCAGGATTCGATCGCCAGTTCGAACCAGCTGGCCGGTGAGATCGTGTCCTCCATAAAAACTGTCAGGAGCTTCGCGGCCGAGGACCTGGAGTCAGAGCTGTTTGAGAAGAAGCTGCAGGAAACGCACCAGCTGAAGAACAAACGTGACCTGGTCAGAGCCGTCTACCTCCTGTGTCACAGGGTAGGTGTAAAGAGCTCGCCCACTCTCCATCTCTTTTGGTCTTTCTCTTTCCTTCTCTTGCTTTCTTTTCCATTCTATCTCTCTTTCTCACCAGCATTTCCCCATCTTTCTCTCTCCCCATCTTTCTCCCCCTCACTTCCTTACCCTCCCTCCCACTTTACCTCCCTCTCTTTAGCCCTGCCTTCCCTCTTTTCCTCCTTCCTTCCCTCCCTCCTCCTCATTTACCTCTCCCCATCCCTCCTTCACCCTCACCGTCCCTCTCCCCATCCCTCCCTCTCCCCTTCCCTCCCACGCCCCTATCCTCCCTCTCATTTCCTTCTCTCTCCTCTTCCTCCCCTTCCCCATCCCTCTCTCTCCCTCCATCCCACCTCCCTCCCACTGATATCCTAGCACTCGAAGCTGCTCCCCATCGGCCAGTTCCAACTGCACTGTGTTGCCGCCCTTAGAGCCAGGCCTCGGATCCTTGGCTCGGCCAGGAAGCATCAACAGCTACGGCCACGCCGGCATGTGGGAGGACGGGTGGGGTGGGGGGAGAGCTCGGAGTAAAGACGGGGGATGAGCCATGGGGGAGGGGGGTATCATGGAGGAGTGGGACAGGAGCCAGTGAGGGGAACCAGAGGGGAAGGGGCTAGAGCTGTGGGGCGTTGTGATGGTGATGCGTTTGGGACTCACAGTGGATGGTCTCCTGCGCCGTGATCAGACTCTGCTTTCCATTTGGCGACATCTCCGGTGCCGGGCTTGGACGCTTCTGTTCCTTCCGAAAATTGTGTCCGGTTGAGACCTCCGCCGGCCACCCGCAGCGTCCCCTCAGTTCCAGTAAAGACACGATGGCGCAAGAAGGGGCGGACCGTCCCTGGGAGTGACAGGAGAAGAGACCAATCAACACGGCGCTGATTGGCAGGAGAGGAAATCGATCTGTGCACGCACCGTTTTTACAATTTTTGAACCTCGCTTACATTTACAATATACTACTGATCGGAATGAAACTTGTTGCACTCGCAGCACAGGAGAACGATGAGTGAGCTGGCGAAAAACCGTAGCGCTATCACATACCGATTTTGCGCAAATAGAAAAACTGTGCAAACCCAAAGAGCACAAATTCAGTTTTAGATATGAATAGATAGATAGATAGAATATAACATTTACTGCAAAGATATAACATTGAAATCCGGTTAATGGTAGTTCAAATGTCTCCAATGGGGTAAATGGGAGGTCAAGATCGCACTCTAGCTGATGAGAGGATGGTTCAATTGCTTGAGAACAGCTGGGAAGAAACTGTCCCTGAATCTGCAGGTGTGTGTTCCCAAACTTCCGCACCTCTTGCCTGATAGGAGAGGGGAGAAGCGGGAGTGACCGGGGTGAGACTGATCCGTGATTATCCCAAGGCAGTGTGAAGTATAAACGGGGTCAATGGGAAGTCATAATTGTTTCCCCCTGGCAGCTCATTCCAGATACAGACAACCCTCTGAGTGTTCTCTCTTAATTTGTTTCCCTCTCATTTGAAGTCTATGCCCTCTACTTTTGGAATCATTTACCCTGAGAAACATACGGTAAATGTTCACTTTATCCACTCCACACCCCTCATGATCCTGTACACCTCAATAAGGTCACCTCTCAGGCACCAACGTTCAAAGAATAAAATGCCAGCCTATCCAACCTCTCTCTAGAACTGGTCAAGTGTGTTTTATTGTCATGTGTCCCAAATAGAACAATGAAACTCTTACTTGCTGCAAGACAACAGAATATGTAATCATAATAAATAATATAACAAAAGCCCAGAAAAAACCCAAACAATAACAGTGCAATAATAATAATAATAATAATAATCTATTGTAGTTTATAGTTTACAAGGTTGTAGTGTTTAATAGCCTGATGGCTGTAGGGAAGAAGTCAAGGAACAGCCTAGTGAATATCTTCTGCACCCTTTCCAACTTAATGACATCTTTCCCAAACTGGGTAATCAGAAATACACACGTTACTCCAAGTATGGTCTCACTAATGACTTGTCCTGTTCCATCATGATATCCTAACTTTTATCCTCAATATCCTTCACAATGAAGGCAAGCGTGCCAAATGCCTTCTTCACCGCATTGTCCATCTGACTCACCACGTTTCGGTACCGTGCACCTGTACTCCCTGTTCACTCTGTTCTACAACACTCCCCAGGGCTCGACAATTTACTCTAAGACCTTCCCGGGTTTGATATGCCAAAGGCGCACACCTCACACTTGCCGTAGAGTGATGCACCATGGAAACAGGCCTTTCAGCCCAACTTGCCCACACCGGCCAACATGTCCCAGCTACTCTAACTCCCCCCCAGCCCACATTTAGCCAATATCCCACCAAACCTGTCCTTTCCATTATTTAGGTATTTCTTAAATGTTGGGATCGTCTCTGCCTCAACTACCTCCTCTGGCAGCTCGTTCCATACACCCACCGCCCTTTGTGTGAAAAAGTTACCCCTCAGATTCATATTAAATCTTTTCCCCTTCACTTTAGACCTATGTCCACTGGTCCTCGATTCACCTACTCTGGGCAAGAGACTCTGTGCATCTGCCCGAACTATTCCTCTCATGAGTTTATACACGTCTCTAAGAATACCCCTCATCTTCCTGCTCTCCAAGGAATAGAGTCCCAGCCTTCCCAACCTCTCCCTGTAGTTTAGACCCTAGAATTCTGGCAACATCCTCGTAAATCTTCTCTGTACCCTTTACAAATAGTCAAATTTAAATGATGTTTTCCATTCCTTGACCCACCTTCTCAACTGATCTGGATGCTGTAGTGAATGAACATATCTTTCATCACTATCCTGTACGCCAACAATGTAGGTGTCATCTCCACGTTTACTCACAAATCATTAACGTAGATAACAGTAGTGGGCCCAGCACCGACCCCTGCGGCACTCCACTGATCACGTCTCCAATCAGAAAAACAATCCTCCACAATTACGCTTTGACACAATTTTGAATCCAATTGACCAGTGTCCTTGGATCCTGCGTGATCTAACCTCCCAGACTAGCCTGTCATGTGGAACCTAGCCAGAGGTTGTGCTAAAGTCCATTTAGACAAAGCCCACTGCCCTGCCCTCATCAATCCTCTGTCCCACTCTAGATCAGACTGAAAGTGAAGTGTACGAGCCATTCCTGCTAGCCCCTCCTTTGTGCGTGTGTCGGCAGTGTTGCGTGTCTGACCCTGCACTCTCCCTCCTCCTGTGTTTATACAGCTGGCCATGCTCCTGATGCAAGTGGTCATGCTGTACTGTGGGCAGCTGCTGGTGAACGACGGGCAGATGACCAGTGGAAACCTCATCGCCTTCATCCTCTACCAGATGGACTTTGGGATCTATGTGCGGGTATGTTCCCTTCTCGATGACCTTCCGCTCCCGCTGCTCTTCTGGCTGATCCGGGGCGGACGATTGGGATCATTGGCAGTACCGGTGTTGGGGAAGTTTCTGTGTGTGTGTGTGTGTATGTGTGTGTGTATGTGTGTGTATGTGTGAGTATGTGTGTGTGAGTGTGTGTACGCGAGTGTGGCGCATTCGGTACTGGGCAGGGTTCTGTGTGTGTGTGTGTGTGTGTGAGTATGTGGGTGTGAGTATGTGTGAGTGTATGCGAGTGTGGTGCATTCGGTACTGGGCAGGGTTCTGTGTGTGTGTGTGTGTGTGTGTGTGTGAGTGTGTGAGTATGTGGGTGTGAGTATGTGTGAGTGTATGCGAGTGTGGTGCATTCGGTACTGGGCAGGGTTATGTGTGTGTGTGTGTGTGTGTGTGTGTGTGTGTGTGTGTGTGTGTGTGTGTGTGTGTGTGAGTGTGTGTACGCGAGTGTGGTGCATTCGGTACTGGGCAGGGTTTGTGTGTGTGTGTGCGTGTGTGTATGTGAGTGTGTGTGTGTGTGTGTGTGTGAATGTGTGTACGCGAGTGTGGTGCATTCGGTATTGGGCAGGGTTCTGTGTGTGTGTGTGTGTGTGTGTGTGTGTGTGTGTGTGTGTGTGTGTACGTGAGTGTGGTGCATTTGGTACTGGGCAGGGTTCTGTGTGTGTGTGAGTGTGTGTACGCGAGTGTGGTGCATTCGGTACTGGGCAGGGTTCTGTGTGTGTGTGTGTGTGTGTGTGTGTGTGTGTGTGTGTGTGTGTGTGTGTGTGTGTGTTTGCGTCTGTGTGTGTGTGTGTGTGTGTGTGTGTGTGTGAGTGTGTGTATGTGAGTCTACTGCACTCGGTGCTGGGGAGTGTGTGTGTATGAGTGTGTGTACGCGAGTGTGGTGCACTCAATGCTGGGGACGTCTGTGTGTGCGTGTGTGGGTGTGTGTACATATGTGCGGTGCACTCGGTGCTGGGGAGAGTTCTGTGTGTGTATATGTGTGTGTACGTGAGTGTTTGTGTGTGTGAGTGTGTGTACGTGAGTGTGATGCATGTTGCTGGGGTGGTTTCTATGTGTGTGTATCATAATCATAAACATTCTTTATTAGCCAAGTATGTTTTGCAACATACAAGGAATTTGATTTGCCGTACAGTCTTACCAATAAAAAGCAACAATACACAGAAAATACAATTTAACATAAACATCCACCACAGTGACTCCTCCACATTACTCATTGTGATGGAAGGCGGAAAAAAATGTTCAATCTCTTCCCTTCATTGTTCTTCCACGGTTGGGGGCCTTGAGCCTTCCGTTGACGGGACGATCTTGGCTCCAGTAGCCGGCGGTTGGGCCCTCTGCATCGGGGCGAACCAACTCCTGCATCAGGGGGGATCTCAGCTACCCCGCGCCGGGCGATCGGACCCCGGGTCGACATCGTTCTCCACCCGAGGCTGCAAGCTCCTCGATGTTGAAATCCGCAGGCCTCGGCTGGAGCATCGAACCCAGGTGTAGATTGGCTATTGCATGGTAGCCAATTATAGTGCTTGTTAGTAGTAGCTCCGTCTAGTACGTGCTTTATAATATCAAGAGGTCACCTACGCTAGCTAGTAGATGTAGCAGCTCGGAGCTGTAACGTATTGCAGATCCTATGCTGCAAGTGATTTAATAAATATGTGTTCGGGTCACATCATTACACCAGGTAAGGGATCGCAGGCTCTGATGGTAAGTCCACGCCCCGCGGTGGGGCTCAAAGTAAGTCTCGAGCAAGGCCGCCAGCTCCATGATGTTAGGCCGCAGAGCGACCGGAGATACGATCCGGAAAACAATCGTATCTCTGGCAAGGTAAGAGATTTAAATAAGTTTCCTCTGATCCCCTCCCCCACCCACCACATAAAACAAACCAGAGAACATTAACACATACTTTTAAAACACTAAAAATAACAATAAAAGACAGACAGACCGTTGGTGAGGCAGCCATCACTGACGGCTCCACCCGGTGAAGTGTGTGTATGTGAGTGTGGTGTACTCGGTGCTGGGGAGGTCTGTGTATGTGTGTATGAGTGAGTGTGTGTATGTGAGAGTGGTCCACTCAGTGCTGGGGATGTGTGTATGAGTGAGTGTGTGTACGTGAGAGTGGTGCACTCGGTGCTGGGGAGGTCAGTGTATCTGTGTGTATAGAAACATAGAAACATAGAAAATAGGTGCAGGAGTAGGCCATTCGGCCCTTCGAGCCTGCACCGCCATTCAATATGATCATGGCTGATCATCCAACTCAGTATCCTGTACCTGCCTTCTCTCCATACCCCCTGATCCCTTTAGCCACAAGGGCCACATCTAACTCCCTCTTAAATATAGCCAATGAACTGGCCTCAACTACCTTCTGCGGGAGAGAATTCCAGAGATTCACCACTCTCTGTGTGAAAAATGTTTTCCTCATCTCGGTCCTAAAAGATTTCCCCCTTATCCTTAAACTGTGACTCCTTGTTCTGGACTTCCCCAACATCGGGAACAATCTTCCTGCATCTAGCCTGTCCAACCCCTTAAGAATTTTGTAAGTTTCTATAAGATCCCCCCTCAATCTTCTAAATTCTAGCGAGTACAAACCGAGTCTATCCAGTCTTTCTTCATATGAAAGTCCTGACATCACAGGAATCAGTCTGGTGAACCTTCTCTGTACTCCCTCTATGGCAAGGAAGTCTTTCCTCAGATTAGGAGACCAAAACTGTACGCAGTACTCCAGGTGCGGTCTCACCAAGACCCTGTACAACTGCAGTAGAACCTCCCTGCTCCTATACTCAAATCCTTTTGCTATGAATGCTAACATACCATTCGCCTTCTTCACTGCCTGCTGCACCTGCATGCCTACTATTAATGACTGGTGTACCATGACACCCAGGTCTCGTTGCATCTCCCCCTTTCCTAATCGGCCACCATTCAGATAATAATCTACTTTCCTGTTTTTGCCACCAAAGTGGATAACCTCACATTTATCCACATTATACTGCATCTGCCATGCATTTGCCCACTCACCCAGCCTATCCAAGTCACCTTGCAGCCTCCTAGCATCCTCCTCACAGCTAACACTGCCCCCCAGCTTCGTGTCATTCGCAAACTTGGAGATGTTGCATTCAATTCCCTCGTCCAAATCATTAATATATATCGTAAATAGCTGGGGTCCCAGAACTGAGCCTTGCGGTACCCCACTAGTCACTGCCTGCCATTGTGAAAAGGACCCGTTTACTCCTACTCTTTGCTTCCTGTCTGCCAGCCAGTTCTCTATCCACATCAATACTGAACCCCCAATACCGTGTGCTTTAAGTTTGTATACTAATCTCTTATGTGGGACCTTGTCGAAAGCCTTCTGAAAGTCCAGATATAACACATCCACTGGTTCTCCCTTATCCACTCTACTATTTATATCCTCGAAAAATTCTATAAGATTCGTCAGACATGATTTACCCTTTATAAATCCATGCTGACTTTGTCCAATGATTTCACCACTTTCCAAATGTGCTGCTATCCCATCTTTAATAACTGATTCTAGCCTTTTCCCCACTACCGATGTTAGACTAACTGGTCTGTAATTCCCCGTTTTCTCTCTCCCTCCCTTTAAAAAAACGTTGTGTTACATTAGCTACCCTCCAATCCTCAGGAACTACTCCAGAATCTAAAGAGTTTTGAAAAATTATCCCTAATGCATCCACTATTTCTGGGGCTACTTCCTTAAGTACTCTGGGATGCAGCCTATCTGGCCCTGGGGATTTATCGGCCTTTAATCCATTCAATTTACCTAACACCACTTCCCCGCTAACCTGGATTTCACTCAGTTCCTCCATCTCATTTGACCCCCGGTCCCCTGCTATTGCCGGCAGATTATTTATGTCTTCCTTAGTGAAGACAGAACCAAAGTAGTTATTCAATTGGTCTGCCATGTCCTTGTACCCCATGATCAATTCACCCGTTTCTGACTGCAAGGGACCTACATTTGTTTTAACTAATCTTTTTCTCTTCACATATCTATAAAAGCTTTTGCAGTCAGTTTTTATGTTCCCTGCCAGTTTTCTTTCATAATCTATTTTTCCTTTCCTAATTAAGCCCTTTGTCCTCCTCTGCTGGTCTCTGAATTTCTCCCAGTCCTCTGGTAGGCTGCTTTTTCTGGCTAATTTGTACGCTTCATCTTTTGTTTTGATACTATCCCTGATTCCCCTTGTTATCCACGGATGCACTACCTTCCCTGATTTATTTTTTTGCCAAACTGGGATGAGTTCTGTGTGTAAGTGAGAGTGGTGCACTCGGTGCTGGGGAGGTCAGTGTATCTGTGTGTAACTGTGTGTAAGTGAGAGTGGTGCACTCGGTGCTGGGGAGGTCAGTGTATCTGTGTGTATCTGTGTTTAAGTGAGTGTGGTCCACTCAGTGTTGGGGCTGTGTGTATGAGTGAGTGTGTGTACGTGAGTGTGGTCCACTCAGTGCTGGGGAGGTCTGTGTGTCTGTGTGGGTGCTGCCGTATTCCAGTGTCCCCCATGATCACCGCGCTGCTTTCTCACTGCACAGACTCTGATCCGCATGTACTCGGAAATGACCCATTCTGTGGGAGCAGCGGAGAAAGTCTTTGAATACCTCGACCGTGAGCCCAGTGTTCGCACTGATGGGACATTGGTGCCAGAATCTCTGCAGGGTCACCTGGAGTTCAAGGACGTGACTTTCTCCTACCCAACGAAGCCCGACGTCCCAGTTTTACAGGTAATGTCACGATGGTTAATTAGTTTATTTATTGTCACGTGTACCGAGGTATAGTGAAATAATGGCCTCCATAGTGAAAAGCTTTTGTTTGGTGTTAACAGTCAACAGCAAGGCAATACATGATTACATTCGACCCATTTACAGTGTATAGATACATGATAAGGGTACAACGTTTAGTGCAAGGTAAAGCCAGCAAAGTCCAATCCAGGATAGTGAGGGTCACCAAGGAGGTAGATAGTAGTTCAGCGCTGCTCTCTGGTTGCGGTAGGATGATTCAGTCGCCTGATCACAGCTGGGAAGAAACTGATCCTGAATCTGGAGGTGTGCGTTTTCACACTTCTATACCTTTTGCCTGATGGGAGAGGGGAGTAGAGAGAGTCGTCAGGGTGCAAGTTGTCCTTGATTATGCTGCTGGCCTTGTCAAGGCAGAGTGAGGAGTACATTGAGTCAATGGAAGGGAGGTTGGTTTGTGTGATGGTCTGGGCTGATTTCGCTGAAATTTCTTGAGGTCTTGGATGGAGCCGTTCCCAAACCAAGCTGTCATGCATCCTGTTAAAATGCTTTCTATTGTGCATTTGTGCATGTTGGTGAGAGTTGTAGGGGACATGCCACACTTCCTAAACTTTCTAAGGATGTAGAGGCATTGGTGTGCTTTCTTGGTTGGTACTTCAATATGGGTGGTGCAGGAGAAGTTGGTGGTGATATTCACCCCATAGGAATTTGAAGTTTTCAACCATCTCTACTTTGGCGCCATCAATGCAAACTGGTGTGTGTGTGCCGCTTGTGCCCAATGTATAGGTATGTTAAAATACTTACCTTCAGCAGCGCTGCAATTCTGCCACTGGCTGTGTGCGCGATTTGGCACATTTGAGGGGGGGGGGGGGGTGGTGGGGGCGGGGTTAAAACGCGGTTTTCTCCGACCTGGTCCTGGATATATTTTGTTGGACTGCAAGCTTTTGTCGAAGAATTGTTCCGACGGCCGTTCTGTGTATTTATTTTTTAATTTGCCCGACAAGTTCAGCGCTGGAGTAGTTTTAAAATCAGCTTCTAAAGCCGTCAACGCCGCCTACGGGGACGGATTTTACGTAGGGGAAAGGTAAAAGATAGTCGTTTATTTTTATGTATAAAAGTGTTTCTTAAGATGCCATTAATTCACATTTTAAGTTGCGAAACGGTGATTTTTTCCCCATACGAACCGGCAGTATTTTTCCTGCCGATATGGGGTTTCAAATCACCGCAGCCGCAACGTTCCAATTGATCGCGTTCCAGAAAAAAACACTCGCAAGATTATTTAAATGGCCATTAATTTGCAGGTATTAAACACTAAATTCCTTCCATTTGGCCTATAAATTCATGACAATGAGATTTAAAAATTATGTTATATTGTGAATTCTTGTGTGACTGTCATTTGGACACTAAGATTATTTAAAAATGTTAATCTATTTTTAAGAAATTGATAGATGTCATGTCATGTCATGTCATGTCGTCATTTATTACATGTCATTTGAACCTCAGTGAGGCTCAAACGAAACTCCGTTTCCACAGCCATACCAACAAAGACAATTTCCTACAGACACACAATTCAATTTACAGAAACATCCATCACAGTTAACCTCCTCCTCACTGTGATGGAAGGCAAAACACTGTGATGTTTAGATCTAGTAATTGAATTTTGTAATTAGCTACAATTAGGTAACTAACTAATTATGTGCTTTAATTTCAAGTTATCTAAGTAAGATTGGTTCATATTTGTTTCAGAATGCTTCAATGTTTAATATCTGAACATTTCTTTCAGTTCCCTTAATTTTTAAGAAAGTTATGGGCTTTTGACTGTCTTCGATCACAGCTTTTGTATTCAGTCAATGGAAAAGCAATAGGGAACAAGATGCTAATTTCCGAATATGAAAATGGCCATAACTTATTTAATACTGAAGATATGAAAGTGAATTT
Source organism: Amblyraja radiata (assembly GCF_010909765.2). Taxonomy (NCBI): domain Eukaryota; kingdom Metazoa; phylum Chordata; class Chondrichthyes; order Rajiformes; family Rajidae; genus Amblyraja; species Amblyraja radiata. The sequence continues at coordinate 188,439 of NW_022630163.1, forward strand.
GGTGTCAAATTAAACTTCTTTTTATGCCTTATCTGATGGGATAAATTACAGACTTGATTTTTAAAATCTCGACATTTTGTGACATTGCAACAATACACACAGGGATCAGGTGTGGACAGTAAACCCACAGGACACCCCAGTCAGCCCAGGGTCAATGCTGAATAAAGGACATCTCCACCACAACCAGACCTTTCCACTGTGTAGCACCCTGGAGTTAAACACCTGAAGCTGCTTGAAAAGTCACACGGGTTTAGTAGTCACATGTATCTGCGTAGAGAAACGTACTGGATAATGAAAGGCTTGGACAAAGTGGATGTGGAGAGGATGCTTCCACTCATGGCTGATTCTAGGACCAGAGGTCATAGCCTCAGAATTAAAGGATATTCCTTTAGGAAGGAGGTGAGGTGGAATTACTTCAGTCAGAGGGCGGTGAATCTGTGGAATTCACTGCCACAGACGGCTGTGGAGGCCATCAATGGATATTTTTAAAGCAGAGATCGATTCTTGATTAGTATGGGTGGCAGGGCTTATTGCGTGAAGGCAGGAGAATGGGATGAAAAGGGCAAGATAGATCAGGCATGATTGAATGGGGGAGTAGACTTGGTGGGCCGAATAGCCTCATTCTGTTCCTATCACTAATGAACATGTACCACCAAAGGAACAAGGACATTCTTACTTGCCACCGCATTGGTGTTTATCATCTATACCAATGACATATCATGTTTTATGTGATACATGTAAGGTGTTGCTTTATGGAAAGTCTAACTAGGGCAGGACCTACACAGTGACTGGTTGATGCTTTGGGAGCATTGTAGAGCAGAGGGATCTGGAAGTGCAGATACATAGTTCCTTGAAATTGGTGATACGGGTAGAGAGGATGGGGTCAAGAAGGCTTGCAGCACATTGGCCTTCATCAGTCAGAGTATGAAGTATGGAAGTCGGGAGGTTATGTTACAGTTGTGTAAGACTTGGTGTATTGTGTTCACTTTTGTTCACCCTGGTATAGGAAATATATTGTTAAGCTGGAATGGGTGCAAAGAATATTGATGACGATGTTGCCAGGACTCGAGGGCAGAAAAACATAGAAACATAGAATATAGGGGCAGGAGGAGGCCATTCGGCCCTTTGAGCTGCACCGCCATTCATTGTGATCATCGCTGATCGTCCCCAATCAATAACCCGTGCCTGCCTTCTCCCATATCCCTTGACTCCACTAGCCCCTAGACCTATATCTAACTATCTCTTAAATCCATCCAGTGACTTGGCCTCCACTGCCCTCTGTGGCAGGGAATTCCACAAATTCACAACTCTCTGGGTGAAAACGTTTGTTCTCACCTCAGTCTTAAATGGCCTCCACTTTATTCTAAGACTGTGACCCCTGGTTCTGGACTCGCCCAATATTGGGAAAATGTTTCTTGCATCTAGCTTGTCCAGACCTTTTGTAATTTTATGTTTCTGTAAGATCCCCCTCATCCTTCTAAACTCCAGTGAATACAAGCCTTGTCTTTTCAATCTTTCCTCATATGTCAGTCCTGCCATCCCAGGGATCAATCTCGTGAACCTACGCTGCACTGCCTCAATCACAAGGATGTCATTTAGCAAATTAGGAGACCAAAACTGTACACAATACTCCAGATGTGGTCTTACCAGAGCCCTATACAACTGTCGAAGAACCTCTTTACTCCTATACTGTAATCCTCTTGTTATGAAGGCCAACATTCCATTAGCTTTCTTCACTGCCTGCTGCACCTGCATGACAACTTTCAGTGACCGGTGTACAAGGACACCCAGGTCTCGCTGTACCTCCCCCTTACCTAACCTAACCCCATTGAGATAATAATCTGCCCCCTTGAGTTTTTGCCGCCAAAGTGGATAACCCCACATTTATCTATATTATTCTGCATCTGCCACCCATCTGCCCACTCACTCAACCTGTCCAGGTCACTCTGCAACCTCCTAACATCCTCTCCACAGTTCACACTGCCACCCTGCTTTGTGTCATCCGCAAACATGCTGGTGTTGCTCCTAATTCCCTCTTCCAAATCATTAATATATATGGAAAACAGTTGCGACCTCAACATTGAGCCTTGCGGCATTCCACTCGCCACTGCCTGCCATTCTGAAAAGGACCCGTTCACTCCTACTCATTACTTCCGGTCTGCCAACCAATTTTCTATCCACATCAACACCCTACGCCCAATACCATGTGCTCTAATTTTAGTCACCAGTCTCCCATGCGGGACCTTATCAAAGCATTTCTGAAAGTCTAGATACACTACATCCACTGGCACCCCTTCATCCATTTTACTTGTCACATCCTCAAACAAATCCAGAAGATTAGTCAAGCATGAATTTCCGTTCATAAATCCATGGTGACTTGGACTAATCCTTTTACTGCTATCCACATGCCCCATTATTTCCTCTTTAATTATTCTCCAGCATCTTTCCCACCACCGAAGTCAGGCTAATTGGTCTGTACTTCCCTGTTTTCTCTCTCGTTCCTTTCATGAAAAGTGGGATAAGATTAGCTATCCTCCAATCCACAGGAACTGATCCTGAATCTATAGAACATTGGGCCTGAGTTAAAGGGAGAGGTTTAGCGGGTTAGGACTTTATTCCTTGGAGCACCGGAGGATGAGGGGTGATATTATGGAGGTGCATACAATCATGGGGGGAGTAGGCTAAATACATAGTCTTTTACCCAGACTATGGGAATTGAGAACCAGTGGAAAGTGGACATAGGTTTAAAGTGAGTGGGGAAAGATTTAATAGGAATGTGAGGGTTAGAAGGATATAGGCCAAGCACAGGCAGGTGGCATTCATGTAGGCCGACATGTTGATCAGCATGGGCATGTTGGGCCGAAGGGCCTGTTTCAACACTGTTTGATTCATGATTCTCTCCTCTCACCGTGAGCATAGGCCCTCTTGCTTTAGGACAATGCGTTAAGGGCCTGTCTCACTTAGGCGTCATTTGCGCATCACACAGGTGGCATGCGAGGATTTTGAGAATTCCAAAATCCTGGGGCGCCGCGCGCAACTGTGCGTCATTGCCTACGACACCACGTCTCAGCACGTGCCATGCGCGCGTAACGCCTCGTGCATCATGACGCGTAAATGGTGTCGCGTAAATGACACCCAAATAACGCCCAAGTGGGACAGGCCCTTTAAAGTGCTGGAGTATCTCAGTGGGTCAGGCAGAGTCTCTGGATATGTATCGGTGATGTTTCGGGCCTGCACCCTTCCTCAGACTAATTGTAATACGGGAGAGAAAGCTGGAAGGGAAGTTGGTGGGACAAAGCCTGGTAAGTGATAGGTGGATATAGGTGACTGGGAGACGATTGATGGCAGATGGGTGGACACAGGCCAGAGATGGGAGGAAGATAAAAAGCACAAAATGTGAAGCAGAGGAAGAGATATATGTGCAAGGAAATAGAGGGAGTGGGGCAAGGAGGGCAGTGGGATGTTGCAGCTTAGTTACCAAAAATTGGTGAATGAAGCATGTTGGGCTGTAAGCTATCTAAGTGGAACATGAGGTGCTGTTCCTTCGGTTTGTGTGTGGTCTCACTATGGCAATGCAGGAGGCACAGGGCAGAAGGTCAGCGTGAGAATGGAAAGAGGGCCATTTCACTGAAGTGACCCAGTTTCACTGAACACTTGCTCCAGGACCACCCAGATCTGCTGGATCTCCCAGCTGCCAGCCATTATAACTCCACTTCCCATTCGCACACTGATATCTGTGTCCCAGGCCACCTCCAGAGTCCCTGGTCCGGTCCATGGGTCAGCTCCTGGTGAAAGGCTGTTGGGAGCGAAGGGGGATGGGGAGAGCAGGGTGTGGGGGAGGGAGAGAGGGTCATCTCTCCTTGGGCACGGGGGCTGCTGGCAACATCGCAGGGAGTGGGGGCTTTGTTCTATTGCTCACTCTTCCTCTGTGTTTGCAGGACGTGTCGTTCGAGGTGCGGGCCGGGGAGGTGACGGCCCTGGTGGGACCCTCGGGAGGGGGGAAGACCACCTGCGTCAGCCTCCTGCAACGTTTCTACGAGCCTCAGTCCGGCCACATCCTGCTGGACGGGCGGCCCATCAGGGAGTACGAGCACAAGTACTACCACAGCAAGGTCAGGGGGCACAGGGGGTCAGGACACATGGGGGTTACACTGGGACAGTGAGTGGTCACGGGGGGGGGGAGTGTCAAAGGGCAGTGAAGGGGTGGTCAGTGGTCAATGAGGGGTGGGTCAGGACATGAGTGGGGGTGAATGAACAGTGTATTGTACCTATGTGTGATTTTATTTTTAATTGTTTTTAATTTAACCTTTATTTAACCAGGAGAAGACTCATTAAGATTAAACATCTCTTTTACAAGAGAGTCCTGGCCAAGACAGGCAGCAGCACAGTTCCACAGTTACAGACAATAATTTAAAAACAACAGAGAACATATAAATAGAGTCACAGTCAGAACATCATCAAACAAAGCATGTACAGACTGAAGAGCCCACTTCAACATCATTAAGAAGGGATTTAAATCTGTTTATAGAAACCAGCTCCTTAAGTTTTAGTTCATTCTGCAGCTGGTTCCATGCGAAGGGAGCAGCATAACTAAATGCACTTTTCCCTAGTTCAGTACGGACTTTAGGTACAGTTAGTAAGAACAAGTCCTCAGAGCGGAGCTGATAAGTTCCTGTGCTTTTTCGAATTACATACTTCTGCAGGTATGAAGGAAGAACACCGAGGTTAGTCTTATAAATAAGGATATGCCAATGATGGAGTCTGCGGGTGGACAGGGCAAACCATCCAACTTGAGCATACAAAGTGCAGTGGTGCGTGAGGGTTTTAAAATTTGTAACAAATCTCAGTGCTCCGTGGTAGACCGTGTCCAAAGACTGTACGCATTTTGAAGATGCATTCATATATAAAATACATGTACACACTGCCATCTTGTGACGTGCATACATTCAGTGCCCCTGTGTGACACATGTGCGCACTCAGAGCCAACATGTGACGTGTTAACAGTGTATCCCCATATGATACGTGTACACACAGTGCCCCCCCCGCGTGATATATGTACACAGTGTTCCCCCGTGTGATACATGTACACAGTGACCCTGTGTGGCAAGTGTCCACACTCAGTGCCACCCTATGTGTGACACATGTAGTGTGCCCGTGTGACATGTGCAAACTCAGTGCCATCCTCCATGTGACATGTGTGAACAGTGTGCCCCCATACGACACGTCTACACTCGATGCCACGCCGTGTGTGACACGTGTATAATGTGCGCCCATGTGACACATGTATACTCAGTGCCACCCCCAGTGTGACACATATACAAGGCGTGCCCCTGTGTGACATGTGTACACACTGTGCCCCCATGTGACACGTGTACTCTCAGTGCCACTCCTAGGGTGACACATATACAAGGCGTTCCTCCGTGTGACATGTGTACACACTGTGCCCCAGGTGCCATGTGTACACTCAGTGCCACCCCATGTGCCACGTTTACACTTAGTGCCAACACATGTGCCATGCGTACAAACTGTGCCCCCATGTGATAGGTGTACACTCAGTGCCCCCATGCTACACATGTACACTCAGTGCCCCCATGCTACACGTGTACACACTGTGCCCCCATGCTACACATGTACACTCAGTGCCCCCATGCAACACGTGTACACACTGTGCCCCCATGCTACACGTGTACACTCAGTGCCCCCATGCTACACGTGTACACACTGTGCCCCATGCTACACGTGTATACTCAGTGCCCCCATGCTACACGTGTACACACTGTGCCCCCATGCTACACGTGTACACTCAGTGCCCCCATGCTACACGTGTACACACTGTGCCCCATGCTACACGTGTACCCTCAGTGCCCCCATGCTACACGTGTACACTCAGTGCCACCCCCGTACGCCACGTGTACACTGTGCCCATGTGGTGCCAGCTCCCTGAGGCAGCTGCTGTCTCTTCTCCACAGGTGGCGCTCGTGGGTCAGGAGCCGACACTCTTTGCCCTTTCGGTGCGGGACAACATCCGCTACGGGCTGGATCACTGCCCGCAGGCAGACGTGGCAGCTGCTGCCCAGAGTGCCAGCGCACGGGACTTCATCGAGAGGATGGACCAGGGCTTCGACACAGGTACAGTCGCAGCGCTCCGGGGAGAGGGGGCAGGGAGCCCTCCTGACCATGGCACCCTGGCACTGCCCAGTGCCGGCTACAAGGGATCGGCACACTGGGGCACCACAGTGGCAGGTGGAGTCAGTAATCTAGATCACCAGGGTCTGATCACTATACTAGTGTGGGAGTCACTATAGGCTTAGTGTGCGATCGCTGTAGTGATAGTATGCAGTTCACCAACATCTGATCACTCTACTAGTGTGGGAATCACCAGCGTCTGATCACTACAGTCCCAGTGTGCAGTTCACCAGCGTCTGATCACTATACTCGTGTAGGGATCACCAAGGTCTGATCACTACAGTCCTAGTGTGCCGTTCACCAGGGTGTGATCACTATACTAGTGTGGGAATCACCAGCGTCTGATCACTACAGTCCCAGTGTGCAGTTCACCAGGGTGTGATCACTATAGTGCCAGTGTGGGCATCACTAGGGTGTGATCACTATAGTGCCAGTGTGGGCATTACCGGGGTGTGATCACTATAGTGTCAGTGTGGGCATCACTAGGGTGTGATCACTAAAGTGCCAGTGTGGGCATTACCGGGGTGTGATCACTATAGTGCCAGTGTGGGCATTACCGGGGTGTGATCACTACAGTGCCAGTGTGGGCATCACTACGGTGTGATCACTATAGTGCCAGTGTGGGCATCACTACAGTGTGATCACTATAGTGCCAGTGTGGGCATCACCAGGGTGTGATCACTAAAGTGCCAGTGTGCAGTTCACCAGGGTGTGATCACTATAGTGCCAGTGTGGGCATCACTAGGGTGTGATCACTATAGTGCCAGTGTGGGCATTACTAGGGTCCTGTGCTCTAGGGATGGTGCCGTCTCTGCTGTGACACAGCAGTTGCATGGTTTGCGCGTCGTGTGACCTCAGGTCTGTGGCACGCACACCGTCCACGGGAACGCGCTCCTTTTTTTGTCCTTCTTAACAAGGACTTAATTCAGTATTTGCAATTTACAGTGTAGCAGAAGTTACGAAGACTTTCAGTAGTCGCTTTACATCAGGCAATCATTATAATGCAATAGTGCCATCTTTATCTACAATACACTCAACCCCCCGCGGTGACCAGCGTTCATGGATATTTGTACAGGGGCTGCAACCTCTCACACTCCATATACACGTGGAATACGGTATCTTCCTCACCACAGAAGTTACAGGCGGCTGGCAAGTCCCGCACTAAGTCAAATATTTATTTCACACCACAGCCCTGTGCAACACTCTCCCCCCCAGGTCCCCGATGTAAAGGGGTAGGACACTCATATCCCTTATATATAGACCTCCACTGGGGACCGCGCTCTGTGCGTGTGACCGCTCTCTGTCCATGAGGACACTTGCTGTGTTGTTAGTAACGGCGTCTCTCCGTTGAGCAGATGTGGGCGAGGCCGGCGGGCAGATCTCAGCGGGACAGAAGCAGCGGATCGCCATCGCCCGTGCCCTGGTCCGGCAGCCGCGGATTCTGGTCCTGGACGAGGCCACCAGCTCCTTGGACACACACACCGAGCTATCGGTGAGCAGTTGCCGCCTGCCCACAGCGCGCTGTGCCGTTACCGTGTGCACGTCAATGTGGGCTGAGCTCTGGGGAACGAACGCTCACTATCAGCTCAGTCACCCTGTTGTCTCATCTACTTGCCCCACTCACCCTCACCAACATCTACACATCCCCCCACCCACCCGCGCAGCCTCACCACTACCCAACCCCAGACATCGTCCCCAACCCTTCTCCCGCCCCCACCCGCTCACCTCCCCCCCCCCCCCATTCACCTGCTGCCCACCCACCATTACCCAACCACGGACCGGCCACCAATGAATGGCAGAGTAGACTTGATGGGCAGAACGGCCTAATTCTGCTCCGTCATTATTAAGATCGTTTTGAATAGGCAGAATGCTGGACTTTACAGGAAGATATTAATTAGAGCGAGGCTAACAACGTAACTAGGTGGAAGCTGGGAAGGTGCATTTTTCATTTTTATGTTTATTATACAAATACTTTTAATTAAAATAGAATAATAAACATACAGATTATTAACACAATCAAAAGTAGTTGTTATTCAGTAAATTCACATCTAACATGGAAGAGTCGTTTAAAGACCAGTTGATCAAACTGTTCACCTCCCTCACCCCCTCCTCCTCTATCATCCCCCCCCCCCCCCCCCCCCACGCTCTTTCCCCCACCGACCCCAATCCCGCCTCCCAGTGCGACAGTGTCTACCAGCGGCCGGGGCGATGTGGGCCAGCGCCGGACGGGTGTGGGATTTGCACGGGCGGGTGGGGTTGGGGTGGCCGCGGGTACGGGGCAGGCAGGCTCTGACTAAACTCCGCTTCCCCGCAGATCCAGCGGGCCCTGGCCCGTGAGCCGGTGGCCGCAGCTTTGGTGATCGCCCATCGGCTGAAGACAGTGCAGCGGGCGGACAGGATCGTGGTGTTGGAGGGCGGCCGTGTGGTGGAACGGGGCACTCACTCTCAGCTGATGGAGCTCGGCGGCTGCTACTCCCGCATGGTGCTGCGGCAGTTTACTAACGGAGAGCAGGGAGCGGCCGTGGGAGAGTAGGGGTAGGGACACGGGGAGAGAGAGTGAGGGTGGGGAGAAGGGGGGCAATGAGGGAGGAAGTGAATGAGTGGGGCGGGGAAACAAGGAGGGAGAGGGTGGGGAGTTGGAGTGGAAGGGAGAGAGTGAAGAGAGAGATGAGGGACATAGACATATACATAGAAAATAGGTGCAGGAGTAGGCCATTCGGCCCTTCGAGCCTGCACCACCATTCAATATGATCATGGCTGATCATCCAACTCAGTATCCTGTACTTGCCTTCTCTCCATACCCCCTGATCCCTTTTGCCACAAGGGCCACATCTAACTCCCTCTTAAATATAGCCAATGAACTGGCCTCAACTACATTCTGTGACAGATAATTCCAGAGATTCACCACTCTCTGTGTAAAAAATGGTTTTCTCATCTCAGTCCTAAAAGATTTCCCCCTGATCCTTAAACTGTGACCCCTTGTTCTGGACTTCCCCAACATCGGGAACAATCTTCCTGCGTCTAGCCTGTCCAACCCTTTAAGAATTTTGTAAGTTTCTATAAGATCCCCCCTCACTCTTCATGGAGAGTTTAAGGGAGAAGGAGAGAGATGTTGACAGTGCAGACCGAGGAGAGAGAGAGGGTAGTGAGCCAACGAGGGGAGTGAGTTAGATGAGGGAGAATGAGGGCGGGGAAGTTAGTGGTTCTTGCAGATAGTGAAGATGGCTGTGAACGATTGGAGCAGGATCCGGATCGATTGGCCAGGTGGGTTGAGGAATGGTTGATGGAATTTCATACAGAGAAGTGTGAGGTGTTGCATTTTAGGACGTCTAACATGGGCAGAACCTACAGAGTATGGTAGGCCTCTGGGTAGTGTTGTCGAGCAGAGGGATCTAGGAGTACAGGTGGGGATTGTGGGGGGGGGGGGCATGCATGGGGAGAGGATAGCGAGGGGGCAGATAGTGAGGGTGAGGAGGGGGGGGGGAAGCGAGTGAATGGACGGAAGGGAAGGTGGCAGTTGGGAAAGTGAGTGGGGTGTGGTGTGTGTGGGTGGTGAGTGTAGGGAGGGAGGGTGGTGAGTGTGGTGGTGAGTGTAGGGAGGGAGGGTGGTGTGTGTGGTGGTGAGTGTGGGGAGGGAGGGTGTGGTTGTGGTGGTGAGTGTGGGAGGGCGGGTGGGGTGTGTGGGTGGTGAGTGTGGTGTGTGGGTGGTGAGTGTGGGGAAGGGAGGGGGTGAAGGTGCGGGGTGGGAAGGGGGAGTAATTGTGTGGGATGGGTGGGGAAGCGGATGGGGACGTGCATCCGCCAGTGCAGGGTCTGGGCGCCCCATTTTCCAGCGCCCACTTCCAGGTTAATTCCACTTCAGTGCATTAAACGAGATTTTCACTTAAACTGGTATCTGGTTTGAGCTCATTTGTAGACTCACAGTGACCAGAGGGCGTCTGTCTGTAGGTCTCTCTCCCTCCCTCTGTCTCTATACCGAGTGCTGCGATCTGGACGCAGCAAGTCGAGCAGCATCTGTGGGGGAGACTCCGGGGATGGTTTGTACCGCGACACAGCACCGGGACTGGGAACGCGAAAAAAAATCACCGTGTGCTGGAGTAACACAGCGGATCAGACGGCATCTGTGGAGAAGGTGGATTGGCGACCTTTCAAGAGACTTATTGAGACTGATTGTGATTGTGATTGTGGTGGTGGGAGGGAAAGGGGGATGGTGGGGAGCTGGAAGAGGGGAAGGGCTAGACAAAGTCTGGCGAGTGATAGGTGGGTACCGGGGAGACATATTTTTTGATTAGCAAATGGTTGGATAATGTCAGATATGAAAGTGTGAGGTATGAAACATAGAAAATAGGGACAGGAGAAGGCCATTCGGCCCTTCGAGCCAGCACTGCCATTCATTGTGATCATAGCTGCTCGTCCCCAATCAATAACACGTGCCTGCCTTCTCCCCATATCCCTTGATTCCACTGGCCCCTAGAGCTCTGATGGGGGGAAATGTGAAGCCAGAGGACGGATAGAGGTGGGGTGAGGGGGGGAGGGGGGGGGGGGGGGGGGGGGGGGGGGGGGGGGGGGTAGAAAAGGGGATATATGGGTGCAAACCCAAATGGAATACAGGGAAGAGGGGCGCGGAGGGGTGAAGGGAGGGAGGTACATTAGTTACTTAAAATTGGAGAATCTAATGTTGTAAACTATCTAAGCGTATGGCCTCACTCTGATAATGGAGAAGTCCCAGAACAGAAAGGTCAGTGTGAGAATGGGAAAGGGAGGTAAGATGAGAGCTCCAGCAGACTTGGATAGTCGGAAAGAAGGGGATCAATATTCTGCAGCGTGACTTTAGAGAGCTCGGATAAATGCTGAAAAGCAGGACCTCCAGGGTTGTTATCTCCGGTTTGCTTCCAGTTCCTCGTGCTGGTGAGAGCAGGAACAGGGAGATACGGGACCTAAATGTGTGGCTCAGGAACTGTTGCACGAGGCAGGGATTTAGATTCTTAGATCACTGGGACCTGTTTTGGAGTAAGGGGGACAACTGTACAAAAGGGACGGATTGCATCTTAACAGGTGGGGGACCAGCATTCTGGCAGGCAGGTTTGCCACTGCTACACGGGTGGTTTTATACTGAATAAGGGGGATGGGGTGTCAAATGGGATAGTCGAGGATGGAGTTAAATGGAAAGGGCTTCTTAAATGTGTGAGCGTAGAGACAGAGGGGTGTAAATGAGGGTAGAAGCAGTGGGTAGCAAAGTGAAAAGTAAAAGTGGCAGGCAGACAAATCCAGGGCAAAAATCAAAAAGGGTCACTTGTCAACATAATTGTATAAGGGATAAGAGTGTTGTAAAAACAAGCCTGAAGGCTTTGTGTCTCAATGCAAGGAGCATTCGTAATAAGGTGGATGAGTTGAATGTGCAGATAGCTATTGATGACTATGATATAGTTGGGATCAGGGAGACATGGCTCCAGGGTGACCAAGGCTATGAGCTAAACATCCAGGGATATTCAATATTCAGGAGGGATAGACAGAAAGGAAAAGGAGGTGGGGTAGCGTTGCTGGTTAGAGAGGAGATTAACGCAATAGAAAGGAAGGACATTAGCTTGGAGGATGTGGAATCGATATGGGTAGAGCTGAGAAACACGAAGAGGCAGAAAACGCTAGTGGGAGTTGTGTACAGGCCACCTAACAGTAGTAGTGGAGTTGGGGATGGCATCAAACAGGAAATTAGAAATACGTGCAACAAAGTTAAAACGGTTATAATGGGTGACTTCAATCTACATATAGATTGGGTGAATCAAATTGGCAGGGGTGCTGAGGAAGAGGGTTTCTTGGAATGTATGCGGGGTAGTTTTCTAAACCAACATGTAGAGGAACCAACGAGAGAGCAGACTATTTTAGACTGGGTATTGAGTAATGAGGAAGGGTTAGTTAGCAGTCTTGTTGTGCGTGGCCCCTTTGGGCAAGAATGACCATAATATGGTTGAATTCTTCATTAGGATGGAGAGTGACATTGTTAATTCAGAAACAAGGGTTCTGAACTTAAAGAAAGGTAACTTTGAGGGTATGAGACGTGAATTGGCCAAGATAGACTGGCAATTGATTCTTAATGGGTTGACGGTGGATATGCAATGGAAGGCATTTAAAGACTGCAAGGATAAACTACAACAATTGTTCATCCCAGTTTGGCAAAATAATAAATCAGGGATGGTAGTGCTTCCGTGGATAACAAGGGAAATCAGGGGTAGTATCAAAACAAAAGATGAAGCATAAAAAATTAGCCAGAAAAAGTAGCCTACCAGAGGACTGGGAGAAATTCAGAGTCCAGCAGAGGAGGACAAAGGGCTTAATTACGAAAGGGAAAATAGATTATGAAAGACAACTGGCAGGGAACATAAAAACGGACTGCAAAAGTTTTTATAGATATGTGAAGAGAAAAAGATTAGTTAAAACAAATGTAGGTCCCTTGCAGTCAGAAACAGGTGAATTGATCATGGGGAACAAGGACATGTCAGACCAATTGAATAACTAATTTGGTTCTGTCTTCAATAAGGAAGACATAAATAAGCTGCCGGAAATAGCAGGGGACCGGGGGTCAAATGAGATAGAGGAACTGAGTGAAATCCAGTTCAGACGGGAAGTCGTGTTACGTAAATTGAATTGATTAAAAGCCGATAAATCCCCAGGGCCAGATAGGCTGCATCCCAGAGTACTTAAGGAAGTAGCCCCAGAAATAGTGGATGCATTAGTGGTAATTTTCCAAAACTCTTTACATTCTGGAGTAGTTCCTGTGGATTGGAGGGTAGCTAATGTAACCCCACTTATTAAAAAGGGAGGGAGAGAGAAAACGGGGAATTACAGACCAGTTAGTCTAACATCGGTAGTGGGGAAGCTGCTAGAGTCAGTTATTAAATATGGGATAGCAGCACATTTGGAAAGTGGTGAAATCATTGGACAAAGTCAGCATGGATTTATGAAAGGTAAATCATGTCTGACGAATCTTATAGAATTTTTCGAGGTTGTAACTAGTAGAGTGGATAAGGGAGAACCAGCGAATGTGTTATATCTGGACTTTCAGAAGGCTTTCGACAAGGTCCCACATAAGAGATTCGTATACACACTTAAAGCGCAAGGTATTGGGGGTTCAATATTGATGTGGGTAGAGAACTGGCTGGCAGACAGGAAGAAAAGAGTAGGAGTAAACGGGTCCTTTTCACAATGGCAGGCAGTGACTAGTGGGGTACCGCAAGGCTCAGTGCTGGGACCCCAGCTATTTACAATATATATTAATGATTTGGACGAGGGAATTGAATGCAACATCTCCAAGTTTGCGGATGATACGAAGCTGGGGGGGCAGTGTTAGCTGTGTGGAGGATGCTAGGTGGCTGCAAGTTGACTTGGATAGGCTGGGTGAGTGGGAAAATGCACGGCAGATGCAGTATAATGTGGATAAATGTGAGGTTATCCACTTTGGTGGCAAAAACAGGAAAGTAGACTGTTATCTGAATGGTGGCCGATTAGGAAAAGGGGAGATGCAATGAGACCTGGGTGTCATGGTACACCAGTCATTGATAATAGTCATGCAGGTGCAGCAGGCAGTGGAGAAAGCGAGTGGTATGTTAGCATTCATAGCTAAAGGATTTGAGTATAGAAGCAGGGAGGTTCTACTGCAGTTGTACAGGGTCTTGGTGAGACCACACCTGGAGAATTGCGTACAGTTTTGGTCTCCTAATCCGAGGAAAGACATTCTTGCCATAGAGGGAGTACAGAGAAGGTTTACCAGACTGATTCCTGGGATGGCAGGACTTTCATATGAAGAAAGACTGGATAGACTCGGCTTGTACTCGCTAGAATTTAGAAGATTGAGGGGGGATCTTATAGAAAACTTACAAAATTCTTAAGGGGTTGGACAGGCTAGATTTAGGAAGATGTTCCCGATGTTGGGGAAGTCCAAAACAAGGGGTCACAGTTTAAGGATAAGGGGGAAATCTTTTAGGACCAAGATGAGAAAAACTTTTGTCACACAGAGAGTGGTGAATCTCTGGAATTCTCTGCCACAGAAGGTAGTTGAGGCCAGTTCATTGGCTATATTTAAGAGGGAGTTAGATGTTGCCCTTGTGGCTAAAGGGATCATGGAGTATGGAAAGAAGGCAGGTACAGGATACTGAGTTGGATGATCAGCCATGATCATATTGAATGGCGGTGCAGGCTCGAAGGGCCGAATGGCCTACTCCTGCACCTATTTTCTATGTTTCTATGTTTCTATGATAGACCGAGCGCAAGTGTTGGAGTAAACAGTCGCCTGCCCAACACTTGGTCTTGACGACGTGAAGGAGTAAACATGGAGAAAACTTGAGGAAACTCGAGGAACAGCATCTCGTGTTCCTTTAGATACATTACAATCTGTCGGCAATTCTCAAATTTTAGGTTATAGCATAAATATAACTAGAGTGAATGGATTATGGATGGTTGGTACAAACTCGGTGGGCCGAAGGGCCTGTTTCTATGCGGTATCTCGAAAAGTAACTAAATTACAAACAACACCCCTTCTTCACCTTGCTCCCCCTTGTCACACCTGCATTCCCCTCCCCGGCACATTCCACTTGTATTCTTTCCTCGGGCTTCTCAATGCGTCCCTCCTTATCTCACACATTTTTGTCTTTACATCTCTGTCTAACCACTCACCTGCCAAAACTCCTCACCCCCACCTTTACCGCCAGAATTTACCCATTCCTCAGCTCTCTTCCAGTCCCCCCTCCCCCCTCCAACGCCCCCAGTACAACCCCCAGTCCTGACTATAGGTGCTGTCTGTACGGGGGTTATACGTTCTCCCCGTGATATATCCAGGTTTTCTCCCGGATATCGGTTTCCACCCACACTCCAAAGATGTGCGGGTTTGTTTGTTAATCGGTTTGGTAAAATTGTAAATTGTCCTTCGTGTGATCGCTGGTCGGTGCGATACTCTAGTCCAAACTTAGTCTCGATGGTTCACCGTGGTTACAATTCTCACCGCATGGTATGTGACTGTCAATTAATCTGGCCTTGTAACGCCAGGGGAGTTCCCTGGTCAACCCGGTCCCCGGTGTGGGTCCAGGCAGCGTAGGCTCAGACCGGTAGAGTGTCCAATAAACGGGGTCCAGGCGCTCTGGAGTTCGGCCGGAGTTGGATCCGTTCTGTACAGGTCCGGCCGGGGAAGGGTGGTGCAGCGTAACCTCCCAACGATCAGTCTGGGCTCCGGTCCTGTCCCGGGTTAGAGCCGGGACACTGAACGCGTCCGGGCAGCCAGTTTCGGCTGGCCCGCGATGCTCCGCCGCTGACAGCTCCGATTGTTGGCGCCTTAAAGCCACTTAATCGTGATTATAATCTCCCGGGAGGCCAAGGCAAGGTTGGGAGGTCAGGGCAAGTTGTGTGGCTGACAGGTCAACGGCCCTGCAGCAACGGGACCGTTCAGAAGATACCCCGGTGCCCGGTGTTGGGTCCGGCGGGCTGAGGGTCCGACCGGTGTGGGATCCGGCCGTGTGAGAGTCCGAGCGGAATACGTTCCCGATGGTCAATAGGGGCTTCGACCCGTCCTGATGCCCAGTCTTGGATCAGACCCTGTCGCGACAGTCAGTATGGGGTGGGTCGGTCTGTCTCGACGTTATGTCTGGACTTTTACCCCGCCAGGTCCCGGGCGGGTCACCGTGTGGGTGGCTGACCGTGCATCCGGTCCGGTAGCGCCCGCAACGATCCCGGGATAAACCCGCGTCCGGAGCATTGGAGCCACAGGGTCACACATTATGGCAGCGTCCGCGCCACCACCCGGCCTGCGAGAACGTGTAACCGGTACATACGTCCTCGTGGTTACTCTGGGCTCCGATCCAGTCCCGAGATACAGACAGGGTCCTCAACGCCGTCCCGACAGCTAGCGTGAGATCCAACCCGTCCCTTCGGCCAGTCTGGGCTCGGGCCGCGACCTCCGCCGCTGAGAGCACTGGTTTACTACGCGATTCCCCGGCGCTTGCGATGCCATTTTATGGTCGTCCCAATTTCCCGCCCGGGATAATCCAGCAGCGGGTGCTTTCCCGGGATCATCTGGTGCTGGGCGCATGGCCGGGATATCGGGCACCTGCAAAGCGGTGCGGACATTGGCCGTGATGCTGACGGAGCGGCGTAGCGTCCCGCCGGTCAGTCTGATCTGAAACCCCGTCCCGCCGGTCGGTCTGATCTGAAACCCTGTCCCGCCGGTCAGTCTGGCCGACCCGGCCGCTGAAGGCTCCGGAATCTTTGGCACAACTTGCCACAACGACCAACCTGCCGGGACTGTCCCCGGGATAAACCGCCATGGGGAGTTTTCCCGGAATAGCCGGTGCTGGGAGTAGGCTCCACCCACCATATCCTTCTAAACCCCACATAGCCATGTACGTGTCCAACTGTTAAATGTTGGGATAGTCCCAGCCTCAACTACCTCCTGTGGCAGCTTGTTCCATACACCCATCACCCATTGTGTGAAAACGGTACTCCTCGTGTTCTTATTAACCCCCCCCCCCCCCCCCCCCGGACAAGAGCCTCGATGTGTCTACCCGATCTATTCCTCACGATCAATTCCATGGACTTGACAATTTCCCGGTGGGTCACCGTGAGGTTGTGTGATTGACAATTCCTCCGCTCCTGCAGTTCCCGGCCGGAAGATTCCCAGGATAAACCTGCGCTGTGTCTGCTCCCGGCGTCAACCGGCGCCGTTTGTGCTCTGGGATAAACCGACTGAATGCAGGTGGGATTCAGTGCCAGTGAACTGAATTCACGTGGGTCCAGTGACAGTCCAGACAGAGGTGGGCTCCAGTGCCAGTGGTGCGGACTGGCTCGAGTGCCAGTGTACTGGACAGACGTATGCCCAGTGCCGGTGGGCTGTGCTAAAGAACTACATAGAACAGTACAGCATAGGGTCAGGATCTTTGGTCCACAATGACTCTGCTGAACAAGTTAAACTAATCTCTGCGGGTACATGATCTTTCTACCTCCATTCCTTGCATATATATGATGGCAAACCACTAGCAATATTCATGGCGGTGACGGTGGCGCAGTGGTAGAGTTGCTGCCTCACAGCGCCGGAGACCCTGGATCAATCCCGACCACGTGTGCTGTCTGTACGGAGTTTGTACTTTCTCCCCGTGACCGCGTGGGTATTCTACAAAGTCTAGACCACACACACTACACTACACTATTACTGTATTTATACTAGACCACACTACACTGTACTACACTATTACTGTATTTATACTAGACCACACTACACTGTACTACACTATAACTGTATTTATACTAGACCACATTACACTATAACTGTATTTATACTAGACCACACTACACTGTACTACACTATAACTGTATTTATACTAGGCCACACTACACTGTACTACACTATAGCTGTATTTATACTAGACCACACTACACAATAACTGTATTTATACTAGACCACACTAGACCACACACACTGTACTACACTATAAATGTATTTATACTAGACCACACTACACTGTACTACACTGTAACTGTATTTATACTAGACCACACTACACAATAACTGTATTTATACTAGACCACACACACTGTACTACACTATAACTGTATTTATACTAGACCACACTACACTACGCTATAACTGTATTTATACTAGACCACACTACACTGTACTACACTATAACTGTATTTATACTAGACCACACTACACTACACTACACTATAACTGTATTTATACTAGACCACACTACACTGTACTACACTATAACTATATTTATACTAGACCACACTGCACTGTACTACACTATTACTGTATTTATACTAGACCACACTACACTACACTACACTATTACTGTATTTATACTAGACCACACTACACTACACTATAACTGTATTTATACTAGACCACACTACACTATACTACACGGCGGCCATCTTGGTGAGGGCAGGTGACGGCGGCCATCTTGGTGAGGGCAGGTGAGGACAGCGCGCGTTGGCGGTTGGCGGTTGGCGGTTGGCGGTTGGCGGTTGGCGGTTGGCGGTTGGCGGTTGGCGGTTGGCGCTTTGGGCGGGAACAAGATGGAACCCGGACCCTGATAACAGAAATATAGAGAAATAGAGGGAGATGGAGGCTGTAACTGTGAGGACAGATTACACAGCAACATAGACACATAGACAACAGGTGCAGGAGTAGAGACCATTCGGCCCTTCGAGCCTGCACCATTCACCATTCAATATGATCATGGCTGATCATTGAATTGAATTGAGTTTCCTTTATTGTCATTCAGAGCTTTCAGTCTGAACGAAATGTCGCGCCTGCAGCCATACATACAATAACAGGGTGATTTACTGGAGCGTAGATCCGCACCCACGTGACCGAAAATTTAAACTGGAGTACACTTGGTAATTCCGGTACATGTTAGTGAATGGGAAAACACGCACTTTCACACCCGTTAAAAACCGCGAAAACGGCCAGTTTTTGAGCTGTAAATTACTGAGCCAGTCGGGGTGACCGTGAGGCACAGCTACCTAACTTTACAGTCCAGAAGAAAGATAGAAACTAAGGTAAATTCAAGAGGGAGCTGAAGGTGCAAAAACAGCGGAAGTGGTCAGCGGACATTTGCCGTGGAGATTTAAAGATCGAAAATATCGGGAATTATCGCGTTTGCTCGCTGCATTTCATCAAAAGTGGCATTATTGACTTTTCATCTTTATTCATTTGTTATATGAAAAGTTTTAAAAGTGAAAAATCCGTCAGTAAAATTGCAAAATCGCCCATGGTTCTCAGGTGGGTTTTAACATGCAAAATGAAAACGCTTCTGAAGCTCCATTTACCATTTAAATAATCGTCAATGGTGCGGGCTGGCGGAGGTTGCACAGGAGCTGGAAGATTCACGCTTAACCCGGGATACATGGAAGATGGGGTGAATACACACAGTGGCGTAGGGTGGGCTTTGAGCGCCCGGGGCAGTTTAAAGTGTTGCACCCCCTCATTAGCGTCGGGGGCGGGGGGGGGGAGAGAGAGAGGGGGGAGGGGAGAAGGGGAAGGAACACGTTTTTGGTCTCTTCACGTCTTTTGTCGTATCCCCCGTCTCCACCTGCGCCGAGGCCTAATGGCGGAACTGGCAGCCTCGGAGCTGGGGCTGGGGAGCGAGAGCGGCCGCCCGGCATCAGAGCTGGGAAACTCCTCCTCGCACCAACGGCTCCCCGGGCCTCTTAATTTTATTTAAAAACTTTACCCAACAATTTTTTTGCGCCCCTAAAAATTTAGCGCCCGGGACGACCGCCCCTCTGCCCCCCCCCCCCCCCCCCACGCTACGCCACTGAATGCACATAGACCGGGGCAGTCTAAGGCAGACAGCAAAGCGGTTGATGACTCTGAGAACAGTGAATGGACCAATAAACCATGGCGCCAACTTACTGGACTCAACGCGGAGGACGAGGTCTCGGGTGGACAGACAGACCCTCTGCCCAGGGCGGTAGCGGTGATGATCCGAGGTGGCTGGTAACCTCGGGAGCAGTGGGAGAGACACAGACCGGTGGCAGAACTGCGCCGGGAAATGTGGACATATTCAATCCACACCAACTTACTGGACCAGGAGGTAGGATTGGCGGACACCGGGCAACGTAAGGTGGTCTCTGGGCCCTGGTTGTCTCTCTCCGGCTGGCCATTAGATTGTGGATGGAACATATACATAGAAACATAGAAAATAGGTGCAGGAGTAGAGGCCATTCGGCCCTTCGAGCCTGCACCGCCATTCAATATGATCATGTTTGATCATCCAACCCAGTATCCTGTACCTGCCTTCTCTCCATACCCCCCGATCCCTTTAGCCACAAGGGCCATATCTAACGCCCTCTTAAATATTGCCAATGAACTGGCCTCAACTACCTTCTGTGGCAGAGAATTCCACAGATTCACCACTCTCTGTGTAAAAAAAAACCCAATCCGCGACCCCCCACCCCCCAATCCCCGTGACCCCCACACCCCCAATCTCCACCCCCCAATCCCCACCACCCAATCCCAGTGACCCTACCCCCCAATCCCAGTGAGCACCCCACCCCCCAATCCCAGTGACCCCCACCCCCTAATCCCAGTGACCCCCCCCACCACCACCACCACAAGCATCCACGGACAACCATAGTATCGAGATCCTTTTGGAGAGCATCTTCATCATCAGCTGACTTAATTGGACGGTACAGCAAGCAATCATCAACGAATAGTCTGGTCGTCCTTGCGACTTTTTCCATGGATGTCATTTATGTAAAGCAAAAATAGGTGTGGGCCAAGTACTGTGCCCTTGGAGTGTACCACTCAACACTGGATGCCAATTGGAGCTCTTTCCGTTCACACACACACGCTGAAGACGTTTTGTCAGGAAACTGGAAATCCATCGTTTCGTGTTGGAACGAATACCATAGAAGTCAAGCTTCCGAAGCAGTCTCTGGTGTGGGATGACATCAAATGCTTTAGAAAAGTCCAGCACAACTAAATCCGTGATGACGTTACTATCAAGATGTTTGGCCAGGTCATTTGTCGTCAGGATAAGCTGAGACTCGCATGATCTATGCCTCCTAGATGAATGTTGGTTGTCGGCAAGAATATTATGTTTGCTCACGTGTCGCATCAGATTACTATCAAGGATATGCTCCAGCAATTTGCAGCAAGTACTTGTTAATGAAACAGGACGATAATTCGCTGGGTTGGTGGTTGAACCCTTCTTAAAGAGAGGAGTGATGTTGGCCTTCCTCCAATCCAGCGGAACATCACCTGAGTCAAGCGATCGTTGGAAAATGAACTGCAAAACTGGAGCCAGTTCTTCGGCTGCGATATTGAGGACTTGATTCTGTATCTGATCTGGTCCAATTGCTTTTGTGGTACTGATGTTGAGCAATAACTTCTTGACACCTTCAACCTCAATTTTAATAGCAGGCATATCAGCAAACGGGCTGGGCGGTAGGACTGGAAATGATGAAGGCTCCACATCTTCCGGGTGAAAACGTGTTGAAATTGGTTTGCAAGAGCTTCTGCTTTCGCCTGGTCCTCAGTGATCAGACAGTTGTACACTTTATGCATCTGGACACCAGTGTTGTCTGTCCGTCTGGATTTCACATATCTCCAAAAAGCCTTGGGTTGCTCTCCCCCAAGAATAGAGGAAACATGTTGTCCATGAGCATTCCTAATAGCACGATCGTCTTGCTTCCGCACGCTAGTAAAGTTCTCCCAGTCCAGTTTTGTACCCCTTTTATTGGCGCGGATATAAAACATCTCTTTCTTACTACAGAGACGTTTCAGTTTTGCCGAAAACCAAGGAGGACGCACACGGCCCTTAATTAGTATTTGAGGAACATGATTTGTAACAATATTATTGAAGGAGTTTCTCAGCCACACCCAGTTGTCATTTACGGATCTTTTATCAGGTTGCAGGTTGAAGAAATCTTTTCCCAGATTTTTAGCTAAGACGTTAAATTCCTCGCTGTTCATTTTTTTCCCAGAGGGAAATTTTACGCGGTGGTTTTGAAGGAACTTTAAGCTTTAAGTGCAGTTTTGCTTGGATAATATAATGGTCGCTAATTCCTGCACACGATGAAACTTCCGAAATTAAATCTGGGTGTGAAGTGAACAGGAAACCCTTGACTGATGAGGGCAGCGGAGTGAATGCAGGTTTAACATGATTACATCAGGGTGGAATGTGGAGAGTCTCAACTATCTGGAGACGCGGCAGGTGTGACGGGAGCCCCCCCCCCCCCCCCCCCCCCCCCCCCCCCCCCCCGCCCCCGCCCTCACACGGACACCTCCTGGCCGTTGTTGCTGTTGATGAAAACCACGGATGAGGGAAGGGTCCAGGATGTCACGGGCAGGGATCCAGCTCCTCTCCTCTGGTCCGTTGCCCTCCCAGTCATTCAGGTAGTGGATCCCTCTGCCACGCCGCCGGGACTTCAGCAGCCGCTTCAGCATGTACACGGGGCCACCGTCAATGGTGCGGGCTGGCGGAGGTAGCACAGGAGCGGGACACAGGAAGCTGGAAGATTCAGGCTTAACCCGGGATACATGGAGGTGGGGTGAATACACATAGACCGGGGCAGTCTAAGGCGAACAGCAGAGCGGTTGATGACTCTGAGAACAGTGAATGGACCAATAAACCGGGCGCCAACTTACTGGCCTCAACGCGGAGGACGAGGTCTCGGGTGGACAGGCAGACCCTCTGCCCAGGGCGGTAGCGAGGGACAGGGGTCCGGTGATGATCCGCCCGCCGTCTATACCTGGAAGCGGTGCAGGGCAGGGCAGACCGGGACTTCCTCCAGGCCTGACGACCGCGGCGCACAAACCGCTGGGCAGAGGGAACGGAGACCTTCTCCTCTTGGTCTGGGAACAGAGGTGGCTGGTAACCTCGGGAGCAGTGGGATAGAGACAGATCGGTGGCAGAACTGGGCCGGGAATTGTGGACATATTCAATCCACACCAACTTACTGGACCGCGAGGTAGGATTGGCGGACACCGGACAACGTAGAGTGGTCTCTGGGTCCTGGTTGTCTCTCTCCGGCTGGCCATTAGATTGTGGATGGAACATAGACATAGAAACATAGAAAATAGGTACAGGAGTAGGCCATTTGGCCCTTCGAGCCTGCACCGCCATTCAATATGATCATGTTTGATCATCCAACTCAGTATCCTGTACCTGTCTTCTCCCCATACCCCCTGATCCCTTTAGCCACAAGGGCAACATCTAACTCCCTCTTAAATATAGCCAATTAACTGGCCTCAACTACCTTCTGTGGCAGATAATTCAACAGATTCACCACTCCCTGTGTGAAAAATGTTTTTCTCATCTCGGTCCTAAAAAACTTCCCTCTTATCCTTAAACTGTGACCCCTAGTTCTGGACTTCCCGAACATCGGGATTAATCTTCCAACATCTAGCCTGTCCAACCCCTTAAGAATTTTGTAAGTTTCTATAAGATCCCCCTCAATCTTCTAAATTCTAGCGAGTACAAGCCGAGTCTATCCAGTCTTTCTTCATATGAAAGTCCTGCCAACCCAGATGAGAGGCTGACGGAGGAGCCAACCAGGGAGCAGAAAGCTTTCCAGATACAAGACCGAAGATAGACACAAAATGCTGGAGTAACTGATCCGTTCAAGCAGCGTCTGTGGAGAGAAGGTATGACGGTCGCTTCGGGTCGACACCGTCTGAAGAAGGGTCTCGACCCGAAACATCACCCATTCCTTCTCTCCAGAGATGCTGCCTGGCCCGCTAAGTTAAGGGCCTGTCCCACGAGCATGCGACTGCATGCGGCTAGCGCGACCTAACGTGGTCACTTGAGCCGTACGACGTCGCTGGGCCGGTCCCACTTCGGTCGCCGGAGCCGTATGGAGTCGTGCGGAGCTGGTCCCGACATCCGGAACACTGACACTGTCCAAAAACCCCGCGCGCGAACGGCCTGACGGCCCGCAGCGTCTGGACGGCGTACGCAGCGTCTGGACGGCGTACGCAGCGTCTTGACGGCGTACGCCTAGCGCGTAGCGTTGCGTGATGACGTAGCGCTCGATGCCGTGGGACGTCCATATCCAGTCGGCCCGCCTCCTGCCCAGCTGATTGGTGAGGATGACGTCAGCACCAGCTCCAGACGGCTCCGCGGTTGGAAGTGGGACCGGCCCCGCGAGGATGTCCCGGCACCTTCCCCACCCCCTCCCCCGGCGTGTCCCCACTGCCCCCTCCCAATGCCCGTGACCCCTCAGCCCCCAATCGCCGTGACCCCCACTCTCCCAACGTCCGTGACCCCCCACCCCTCAATCCCCGTAACCTCCCCCCACTCCCAGTGTCCCGACGCACCCCCCCACCCCCCAATCCCAGTAACCCCCCACCCCTCAATCCCACTGACCCTACCCCCCAATCCCAGTGACCACCACCCCCCAATCCCCGTGACCCCACACCCCTCAATCCCCGTGAACCCCTACCCCCAATCCCACTGACCCTACCCCCAATCCCCGTGACCCCCCACCCCTCAGTCCCTGTAACCCCCACCCCTCAGATCCCGTGACCCCCACCCCTCAATCCCAGTGACCCCCCAACCCCTAATCCCAGTGACCACCCACCCCCATAAACCCCCCCTCACCCCTCAGTCCCCGTGACCCCCACCCCTCAATCCCAGTGACCGCCCACCCCTCAGTCCCCGTGACCCCCACCCCTCAATCCCTGTAACCCCCCACCCCTCAGTCCCAGTGACCACCACCCCGCCAATCCCAGTAACCCCCCAACCCCTAATCCCAGTAACCCCCCACCCCCATAAACCCCCCCACCCCTCAATCCACGTGACCCCCCCATCCCCCAATCCCAGTGACCACCACCACTCAATCCCCGTGACCCCCACCTCCCATAACCCCCGCCTCCCACCCCTCTGTCCCCGTGACCCCAACCCTCAATCCCTGTAACCCCCCACCCCTCAGTCCCCGTGACCCCCACCCCTCAATCCCTGTAACCCCCCCACCGCTCAGTCCCAGTGACCACCACCCCCCAATCCCAGAGACCCCCCAACCCCTAATCCCAGTAACCCCCCACCCCCATAAACCCCCCCTCACCCCTCAGTCCCCGTGACCCCCCGTCCCTCAATCCACGTGACCCCCCCATCCCCCAATCCCAGTGACCACCACCCCCCAATCCCAGTGACCCCCCACCCCTCAATCCCCATGACCCCCACCTCCCATAACCCCCGCCTCCCACCCCTCAATCCCCGTGAACTCGCCCCCCCCCCCCCCACCACCACCACAAACAGCCACGGACAAACAGCTGGAGAACACACTGGATTTTATTGAACATTTATGTGGCGACAGTGAAGCAGAACACGCCCCCCCAGCAAAGAATCACATTCCCTGATCACCCCCCCCCCCCCCCCCCCCCACAGTCCACGGGTGGATGTGACGTCACAAGGCCAGGAACCGAGCGGCTCCGGGCCTCGGGTCAACCAGCGCTGCAACGCTCCAGCTGTGATACCCACCAGATGTTGATCGGGACTGTTCCCCCCCTGAACCCCGTCATTGCAGGAACATTATGGGCAGCAGCCCTCCCCCCCTCCCCCCCCAGTGCAGTCAGTAAATTAGCAGCAACTCAGAGAGCGAAGCGCATAGTCCAAATCACCAAATCAGCTGTAGATGCGCTCATTGCTCCCCCATCCCCACCATTACAGCCCCCCCCCCCCCAACAGCAGAAACCCCGCCAACTTGTCCCGCTCTCCACCGACGCTCCTGTACCGGCGGCGGCGGCGGCACACGGCGGCACACGGCGGCCCTGGGGGAGACAGACAGACAGAGAGAGAGTTGGTTACAGAGCAACACAAGCCCACCCGTGTAGCAGTAGTACTGACCCCCGCCCCCTGCCGGCAATACACTCCCCCAGCACCACAGGACAGTACAGCACAACAACAGGCCCTTCGGCCCACACTGGCTGTGCCGACCATGCTGCCGACACCAACCATCTGTCTGCGCGTCACCCACCCTCCCTCCCTCCCCGCATGTCCACGTGTCCATCCACAAGTCTCTTTAATGTCACTGTCGTGTCTGTGTCGCCCCCCCCCATCCCCTCAATTATCAGCAATAAAACCACCCCCCCCGGGAATAACTGCCCCCCCCCCCCCCGGGAATACCCACCTTCCTCTCACTGGATATAATACCCTCCCCCCACCGACACACACACACACCGCTGGCATAAACCTCCCCCAAACCCCCACCCCACCACATACACACAAACGGTAGCCCCACCCCTCGCAACGGGGCATTAAACCCACAGCTCCCCCGCCGGGAATACCCCCCCCCCTCCCCGGTGATAAACCCCCCCCCCCACTGGGAATTATACCCACTGCCCCCCTCCCTCCAGCAGAATAAACGCCACCCCCACAGGGTCCCAGTTCCTACCTCAGGCTGGAGCAGAGGAGTTTGATGAGTTTTCCCCGCGCTCCGAGGCTGCGGAGGGAAGGAGCGACGTTACACGTCAACTGGCGACGCCGTGGGTGCAGTGAGGCGCGGACAGACGGGCACGCGCACGGGGACGCAGGGACTCGCACGGACACGTACACGTGGCGGGGACGCGCACAGACGGTCACAGCGCAGACACGTGGACAGGTACGCAAGGGTCACACTGACACGCACAAAAATACACGGACACACACGGACGCGCGCAGGGACACACGGACACACGGACACACGGACACACGGACACACACGGACGCGCGCAGACACAGACACACGGACACGCGCAGACACACACGGACACGCTCATAAACACACGGACACGCGCAGACACAGACACAGTACTTACTCTTGGTGGCATTGTAGCCGCTCTTCCCCGCTGTAAAACACAGAGACAGTTGTCAACCCTCAGCTCTCAACCCAATCACACAGCGGACACGGGCTGGGCTGTGACCGGGAAGAGTGGGACAAGAGATGGGCCCGGCTCCCACACACACACCGGCCCCCACACCCACACCCCCACCCACACCCACACCCAGACCGGCCCCCACACCCACACCGGCCCCCACCCCCACACCGGCCCCCACACCGGTCCCCACACCCACACCCACACCGGTCCCCACACCCACACCGGCCCCCACACCCACACCGGTCCCCACACCCACCCCCACACCCACACCCACACCCACACCGGCCCCCACACCGGTCCCCACACCCACCCCCACACCCACAACCACACCGGCTCCCACACCCACACCGGCCCCCACCCCCACACCCACACCGGCCCCCCACCCACACCCACACTGGTCCCCACACCCACACCGGCCCCCACATCGGCCCCCACACCCACATCGGCCCCCGCTCCCACCCACACCGGCTCCCACAGCGGCCCCGACGACCCCGCACAGAGATGGCCGGGGGGGGGGGGGGGGGAAATGGCGGGGTGAGGGAGAACGATGGGAGACGGGGAAAGAGGGGTCGGGAGGGAGAGTGGAGACGGGGGAGGGAGAGGGAGGCGGGGGAAAGGTGTGAGGAAACACAGGGAAGGGGATGGAGGAGGAGGGGAGGGACGGGTCGGAGGCAATGAGGGAGGCAGAGAGAGATGGGGGAGTGAGGTGGGAGGGGGGTGGTGAGGACGGGGAGAAGGTGAGATGGAGGGGAGATGGAGGGGGAGATGGAGGGGGAGGGGGAGATGGAGGGGGTGGAGTGGGGGAGATGGAGGGGGAGATGGAGGGGGAGGAGTGGGGGGCAGATTGAGTTGTACTCGGTGTTTCCGCTGGGCCAGGCCATGGGGTGGAGGTGCCCGGAGGATGATGCAGACACATGCGGCGGGCGGGAGGTCACGTTGACCCGGGGCAGAGCTGCGGTTTGAGGGAGGATGGTTGGAGAATAATCCCCCCTCCCCCGGGGGCTGCAATGTGTTTGCGCTGCACGAGGGGTGGGGGGGGTGAGCAGAGACTCTCAGCCCGATGGATGTCCGGCCCGAGCTGCCAGGCAGAGAACCAGCGGCACAGAGCCGGCAAATGGCGGCAATGTCCACGGGCCCCTGACGGGCAGACACGGACACGGTGGGCCGAAGGGCCTGATACTGTGTTGTCTGGACCCCCCCCCGTGTGCTCCTACCCCCACGTGGCAGAAGGGGCGGGCGGAGAGAGGTTGAGACGGGGGTCTGGGGGTCTGGGGGAGGGAGCGGGGAGGAGACGGGAGACAGAGGGAACAATGTGACGTCTTGTATCAGAAGGGGCGGGGTGGGGGGGAGGTTGAGGGTCGTAGTTCGGGGGAAGGTTGAGGGGCATGGGTCGGGGGGGGGGCTGCGGAGAGGGCGCCCCTCCACTGTCTCCCCCCCACTCCTACCTTGTTTCTTCTTCCAGTAGAGGACTCCCCCCACGACCGCGGCCACCACCAGCACCAGGACAGCGAACACCAGGACAATGATCATCACGTTGATGCCCGACTTGCGGACTGTCCCAGATTCACAAACACAGGCGGATGAGAGACAGACACCGGGTTCCCGGATCCCCTCCCCTCCCCCAATCTCTCCTTCCCCTAGTCTCATTCACCCCCTTCCCATTCTCTCCCCTTCTCTCCCCTCCTCTCCTTACTTCCTCATCCACCTGCCCTGAGCGCTACCCCACCCCTCCCCACCAACTCTCCCACCCTCCCCCCAACTCAAAAATCCCCCCCTCCATTCTCCCGCTCTCCCCCCTCCCTCACCCAGTCCTCTATTTCAAAATCCTCCCCTTTCCTCTCTCCGATCTCGCGCCCCCCCCGCCCCCACTCACCCAGGAAGACCTCGAGGGGCTCGGACAGCCCCGGGTGCTCCACACGACAGGAGAGCGGGGCCGTGTCCCCGGGCTCCACGTGGGCCCAGCGGCGCTGCTGGAAGGTGCCGTCGTGGTTGGGCAGCGTCCCGTGGGAGCGGCTCTCATCCAGGACCAGGCCGTCCCGCACCAGGTTCACCTCGATGGAGCGCGGGTAGAAGGCCGTGGTGAAACAACACACGCGGCGCCCATCCCCCGACATGAAGATGCTCACCTCGGGCTGAACTGTGGGGAGAGGCTCAGTGAGAGGGGGACAGTGAGGGGGGGGGCAGTGAGGGGGGGACAGTGAGGGCGGGACAGTGAGGGGGGGACAGTGAGGGGGGGACAGTGAGGGGGGGGCAGTGAGGGGGGGACAGTGAGGGGGGGACAGTGAGGGGGGGGACAGTGAGGGGGGGACAGTGAGGGGGGGGGCAGTGAGGGGGGGACAGTGAGGGGGACACAGTGAGGGGGGGACAGTGAGGGGGGGGACAGTGAGGGGGACACAGTGAGGGGGGGACAGTGAGGGGGGGGGAACAGTGAGGGGGAGACAGGGAGAGGAGACGGAAAGGAGAGTGCTGACATGGATCGAGAAGTGGTTGGCAGACAGGAAACAAAGAGTAGGGATTAACGGGTCCCTTTCAGAATGGCAGGCAGTGACTAGTGGGGATCCGCAAGGCTCGGTGCTGGGACCAGGCAGTGAATAGTGCGGAACCGCAAGGCTCGTTGCTGGGACCAGGCAGTGTCTAGTGGGGAACCGCAAGGCTCAGTGCTGGGACCAGGCAGTGACTAGTGGGGAACCGCAAGGCTCGGTGCTGGGACCAGGCAGTGACTAGTGGGGAACCGCAAGGCTCGGTGCTGGGACCAGGCAGTGACTAGTGGGGAACTGCAAGGCTCGGTGCTGGGACCAGGCAGTGACTAGTGGGGCAGCGCAAGGCTCGGTGCTGGGACCAGGCAGTGACTAGTGGGGCAGCGCAAGGCTCGGTGCTGGGACCAGGCAGTGACCAGTGGGGAACCACAAGGCTCGGTGCTGGGACCAGGCAGTGACTAGTGGGGAACCGCAAGGCTCGGTGCTGGGACCAGGCAGTGTCTAGTGGGGAACCGCAAGGCTCGGTGCTGGGACCAGGCAGTGACTAGTGGGGAACCGCAAGGCTCGTTGCTGGGACCAGGCAGTGTCTAGTGGGGAACCGCAAGGCTCGGTGCTGGGACCAGGCAGTGACTAGTGGGGAACCGCAAGGCTCGTTGCTGGGACCAGGCAGTGTCTAGTGGGGAACCGCAAGGCTCGGTGCTGGGACCAGGCAGTGACTAGTGGGGAACCGCAAGGCTCGGTGCTGGGACCAGGCAGTGACTAGTGGGGAACCGCAAGGCTCGGTGCTGGGACCAGGCAGTGACTAGTGGGGAACCGCAAGGCTCGGTGCTGGGACCAGGCAGTGACTGGTGGGGAACCGCAAGGCTCGGTGCTGGGACCAGCAGTGACTAGTGGGGAACCGCAAGGCTCGGTGCTGGGACCAGGCAGTGACCAGTGGGGAACCGTAAGGCTCGGTGCTGGGTACGCAGCTATTTATAATATACATCAATGATTTGGATGATGGGATTCAAAGTAACATTAGCAACATTGCAGATGACACAAAGCTGGGTGGCAGTGTGAACTGTGAGGAGGATGCTATGAGGATGCGAGGTGACTTGGACAGGTTGGGGGAGTGGGCAGAAACATGGCAGATGAAGTTTAATATGGATATACAGTGGCTTGTAAAAGTTTTCATACCTCTTGAACTTTTCCACATTTTGTCACGTTACAACCACAAACGTAAATGTATTTTATTGGGGATTTTATGTGATAGACCAACACAAAGTGGTGCATAATTGTGAAGTGGAAGGAAAATGATACACAGTTTACAAATTTTTTTACAAATAAAAAACTGAAAAGTGTGGCGTGCAAAAGTATTCAGCCCCCTTGAGTCAATACTTTGTAGAACCACCTTTCGCTGCAATTACAGCTGCATGTCTTTTGGGGTATGTCTCTACCAGCTTTGCACATCTAGAGACTGAAATGTTTGCCCATTCTTCTTTGCAAAATAGCTCAAGCTCAGTCAGATTGGATGGAGAGCGTCTGTGAACAGCAATTTTCAAGTCTTACCAGAGATTCTCAATTGGATTTAGGACTGGACTTTGACTGGGCCATTCTAACACATGAATATGCTTTGATCTAAACCATTCCATTGTGGCTGTATGTTTAGGGTCGTTGTCCTCCTGGAAGGTGAACCTCCGCCCCAGTCTCAAGTCTTTTGCAGACTCTAACAGGTTTTCTTCCAAGATTGCCCTGTATTTGGCTCCATCCATCTTCCCATCAACTCTGACCAGCTTCCGTGTCCCTGCTGAAGAAAAGCATCCCCACAGCATGATGCTGCCACCACCATGTTTCACAGTGGGGATGGTGTGTTCAGGGTGATGTGCAGTGTTAGTTTTCCGCCACACATAGCGTTTTGCATTTAGGCCAAAAACTTCAATTTTGGTCTCATCTGACCAGAGCACCTTCCTCCACATGTTTGCTGTGTCCCCCACATGGCTTGTGGCAAACTGCAAACGGGACTTCTTATGGCTTTTTTCAACAATGGCTTTCTTCTTGCCACTCTTCCATAAAGGCCCGATTTGTGGAGTGCACGACTAATAGTTGTCCTGTGGACAGATTCTCCCACCTGAGCTGTGGATCTCTGCAGCTCCTCCAGAGTTACCATGGGCCTCTTGGCTGCTTCTCTGATCAATGCTCTCCTTGCCCGGCCTGTCAGTTTAGGTGGACGGCCATGTCTTGGTAGGTTTGCAGTTGTGCCATACTCTTTCCATTTTCGGATGATGGATTGAACAGTGCTCCGTGAGATGTTCAAAGCTTGGGATATTGTTTTATAACCTAACCCTGCTTTAAACTTCTTCACAACTTTATCCCTGACATGTCTGGTGTGTTCCTTGGGCTTCATGATGCTGTTTGTTCACTAATGTTCTCTAACAAACTTCTGAGTCCTTCACAGAACAGCTGTATTTATACTGAGATTAGATTACACACAAGTGGACTCTATTTACTGATTAGGTGACTTCTGAAGGCAATTGGTTGCACTGGATTTTATTTAGGGGTATCAGAGTAAAGGGGGCTGAATACTTTTGCACGCCACACTTTTCAGTTTTTTATTTGTAAAAACATTTGAAAACCATGTATCATTTTCCTTCCACTTCAGAATTAGAGAGAGGGGAGAGGGAGAGAGAGAGGGGGCGAGAGAGAGGGG
>NW_022630163.1:220637-266254 GCF_010909765.2 Amblyraja radiata
TAATTGACAGTCACATACCATGCGGTGAGAATTGGTAACCACGGTGAACCAGCGAGACTAGTGTGGACTAGAGTATCGCCCGACCAGCGATCACACGAAGGACAATTTACAATTTTACCAAACCGATTAACACAACCCGCACATCTTTGGAGTGTGGGTGGAACCGATCCGGGAGAAAACCTGGATATATCACGGGGAGAACGATAAAACCCCCGTACAGACAGCACCTATAGTCAGGACTGGGGGTTGTACTGGGGGCGTGGGAGGGGAGGGGGGGGGGGGGGGGGACTGGAAGAGAGCTGAGGAATGGTAAATTCTGGCGTAAGGTGGGGGTGAGGAGTTTGGCAGGTGTGGTTAGACAGAGATGTAAAGACAAAAATGTGTGAGATAAGGAGGAACGCAATTGAGAAGCCCGAGGGAAAGAATAAAAGTGAAAGTGCCGGGGAGGGGAATGCAGGTGTGACAAGGGGACAAGGAGAAGAAGGGGTATTGTTTGTAATTTAGTTACTTTCGAGATACCGCATAGAAACAGCCCTTCGGCCCACGGAGTTTTACCCCCATCGATAATCCATTCACTCTAGTTATATTTGCTATAACCTAAAATTTGAGATTTGCCGACAGATTGTAATGTATCTAAAGGAACACGAGATGCTGTTGTCCTCGAGTTTCCTCAAGTTTTTCTCCTGTTTACTCCTTCACTTCGTCAAGACCAAGGTTGGCAGGCGACCGTTTACTCCAACACTTGCGCTCGGTCTATCATAGAAACATAGAAAATAGGTGCAGGAGTAGGCCATTCGGCCCTTCGAGCCTGCACCGCCATTCAATATGATCATGGCTGATCATCCAAATCAGTATCCTGTACCTGCCTTCTTTCCATACCCCTGATCCCTTTAGCCACAAGGGCAACATCTAAACTCCCTCTTAAATATAGCCAATGAACTGGCCGCAACTACCTTCTGTGGCAGAGAAATTCCAGAGATTCACCACTCTCTGTGTGACAAAAGTTTTTCTCATCTTGGGTCCTAAAGATTCTCCCTTATCCTTAAACTGTGACCCCCTGTTTCTGGACTTCCCCAACATCGGGAACAATCTTCCTAATCTAGCCTGTCCAACCCCTTAAGAATTTTGTAAGTTTCTATAAGATCCCCCTCAATCTTCCTAAATTCTAGCGAGTACAAGCCGAGTCTATCCAGTCTTCTTCATATGAAAGTCCTGCCATCCCAGGAATCAGTCTGGTAAACCTTCTCTGTACTCCCTCTATGGCAAGAATGTCTTTCCTCGATTAGGAGACCAAAACTGTACGCAATTCTCCAGGTGTGGTCTCACCAAGACCCTGTACAACTGCAGTAGAACCTGCCTGCTGCTATACTCAAATCCTTTAGCTATGAATGCTAACATACCACTCGCTTTCTCCACTGCCTGCTGCACCTGCATGACTATTATCAATGACTGGTGTACCATGACACCCAGGTCTCTTTGCATCTCCCCTTTTCCTAATCGGCCACCATTCAGATAACAGTCTACTTTCCTGTTTTGCCACCAAAGTGGATAACCTCACATTTATCCACATTATACTGCATCTGCCATGCATTTTCCCACTCACCCAGCCTATCCAAGTCAACTTGCAGCCACCTAGCATCCTCCACACAGCTAACACTGCCCCCCACCCCAGCTTCGTATCATCCGCAAACTTGGAGATGTTGCATTCAATTCCCTCGTCCAAATCATTAATATATATTGTAAATAGCTGGGGTCCCAGCACTGAGCCTTGCGTTACGCCACCAGTCACTGCCTGCCTTTGTGAAAAGGACCCGTTTACTCCTACTCTTTTCTTCCTGTCTGCCAGCCAGTTCTCTACCCACATCAATATTGAACCCCCAATACCTTGCGCTTTAAGTGTGTATACGAATCTCTTATGTAGGACCTTGTAGAAAGCCTTCTGAAAGTCCAGATATAACACATTCGCTGGTTCTCCCTTATCCACTCTACTAGTTACAACCTCGAAAAATTCTATAAGATTCGTCAGACATGATTTACCTTTTATAAATCCATGCTGACTTTGTCCAATGATTTCACCACTTTCCAAATGTGCTGCTATCCCATCTTTAATAACTGACTCTAGCAGTTTCCCCACTACCGATGTTAGACTAACTGGTCTGTTTTCTCTCTCCCTCCCTTTTTAATAAGTGGGGTTACATTAGCTACCCTCCAATCCACAGAAACTACTCCAGAATATAAAGAGTTTTGGAAAATTACCACTAATGCATCCACTATTTCTGGGGCTACTTCCTTAAATACTCTGGGATGCAGCCTATCTGGCCCTGGGGATTTATCGGCTTTTAATCAATTCAATTTACGTAACACGACTTCCCGTCTAAACTGGATTTCACTCAGTTCCTCTATCTCATTTGACCCCCAGTCCCCTGCTATTTCCGGCAGCTTATTTATGTCTTCCTTATTGAAGACAGAACCAAATTAGTTATTCAATTGGTCTGACATGTCCTTGTTCCCCATGATCAATTCACCTGTTTCTGTCTGCAAGGGAGCTACATTTGTTTTAACTAATCTTTTTCTCTTCACATATCTATAAAAACTTTTGCAGTCCGTTTTTATGTTCCCTGCCAGTTTTCTTTCATAATCTATTTTCCCTTTCGTAATTAAGCCCTTTGTCCTCCTCTGCTGGACTCTGAATTTCTCCCATTCCTCTGGTAGGCTGCTTTTTCGGGCTAATTTTTTATGCTTCATCTTTTGTTTTGATACTACCCCTGATTTCCCTTGTTATCCACGGAAACACTACCATCCCTGATTTATTCTTTTGCCAAACTGGGATGAACAATTGTTGTAGTTTATCCTTGCAG
Source organism: Amblyraja radiata (assembly GCF_010909765.2). NCBI lineage: Eukaryota > Metazoa > Chordata > Chondrichthyes > Rajiformes > Rajidae > Amblyraja > Amblyraja radiata. Next base: position 223,496 of record NW_022630163.1, read on the forward strand.
TCTTTAAATGCCTTCCATTGCATATCCACCGTCAACCCATTAAGAATCAATTGCCAGTCTATCTTGGCCAATTCACGTCTCATACCCTCAAAGTTACCTTTCTTTATATTCAGAACCCTTGTTTCTGAATTAACAATGTCACTCTCCATCCTAATGAAGAATTCAACCATATTATGGTCACTCTTGCCCAAAGGGGCCACGCACAACAAGACTGCTAACTTACCCTTCCTCATTACTCAATACCCAGTCTAGAATAGTCTGCTCTCTCGTTGGTTCCTCTACATGTTGGTTTAGAAAACTACCCGCATACATTCCAAGAAACCCTCTTCCTCAGCACCCTTGCCAATTTGATTCACCCAATCTATATGTAGATTGAAGTCACCCATTATAACCGTTTAAACTTTGTTGCACGTATTTCTAATTTCCTGTTTGATGCCATCCCCAACTCCGCTACTACTGTTAGGTGGCCTGTACACAACTCCCACTAGCGTTTTCTGCCCCTTCGTGTTTCTCAGCTCTACCCATATCGATTCCACATCCTCCAAGCTAATGTCCTTCCTTTCTATTGCGTTAATCTCCTCTCTAACCAGCAACGCTACCCCACCTCCTTTTCCTTTCTGTCTATCCCTCCTGAATATTGAATATCCGTGGATGTTTAGCTCATAGCCTTGGTCACCCTGGAGCCATGTCTCCGTGATCCCAACTATATCATAGTCATCAATAGCTATCTGCACATTCAACTCATCCACATTATTACGAATGCTCCTTGCATTGAGACACCAAGCCTTCAGGCTTGTTTTTACAACACTCTTACCCCTTATACAATTATGTTGACAAGTGACCCTTTTTGATTTTTGCCCTGGATTTGTCTGCCTGCCACTTTTACTTTTCACTTTGCTACCCACTGCTTCTACCCTCATTTTACACCCCTCTGTCTCTCCGCACACACATTTAAGAAGCCCTTTCCATTTAACTCCATCCTCGAATATCCCATTTGACACCCCATCCCCCTTATTCAGTATAAAACCACCCGCGTAGCAGTGGCACACCTGCCTGCCAGAATGCTGGTCCCCCACCTGTTAAGATGCAATCCGTCCCTTTTGTACAGTTGTCCCCCTTACTCCAAAACAAGTCCCAGTGATCTAAGAATCTAAATCCCTGCCTCGTGCACCAGTTCCTGAGCCACACATTTAGGTCCCGTATCTCCCTGTTCCTGCTCTCACCAGCACGAGGAACTGGAAGCAAACCGGAGATAACAACCCTGGGGGTCCTGCTTTTCAGCATTTTTCCGAGCTCTCTAAAGTCACGCTGCAGAATATTGATCCCCTTCTTTCCGACTATCCAAGTCTGCTGGAGCTCTCATCTTACCTCCCTTTCCCATTCTCACACTGACCTTTCTGTTCTGGGACTCCTCCATTATCAGAGTGAGGCCATACGCTTAGATAGCTTACAACTCGATTCTCCAATTTTAAGTAACTAATGTACCTCCCTCCCTTCACCCCTCCGCGCCCCACTTCCCTGTATTCCGTTTGGGTTTGCACCCATATATCCCCTTTTCTACCCCCCCCCCCCCCCTCACCCCACCTCTATCCGTCCTCTGGCTTCACATTCCCCCCATCAGAGCTCTAGGGGCCAGTGGAATCAAGGGATATGGGGAGAAGGCAGGCACGTGTTATTGATTGGGGACGAGCAGCTATGATCACAATGAATGGCAGTGCTGGCTCGAAAGGGCCGAATGGCCTTCTCCTGCCCCTATTTTCTATGTTTCATATCTCACACTTTCATATCTGGCATTTATCCAACCATTTGCTAATCAAAAAATATGTCTCCCACCTATCACTCGCCAGACTTTGTCTAGCCCTTCCCCTCTTCCAGCTCCCCACCATCCCCCTTTCCCTCCCACCACCACAATCACAATCAGTCTCAATAAGTCTCTTGAAAGGTCGCCAATCCACCTTCTCCACAGATGCCGTCTGATCCGCTGTGTTACTCCAGCACACGGTGATTTTTTTTCGCGTTCCCAGTCCCGGTGCTGTGTCGCGGTACAAACCATCCCCGGAGTCTCCCCCACAGATGCTGCTCGACTTGCTGCGTCCAGATCGCAGCACTCGGTATAGAGAGACAGAGGGAGGGAAAGAGACCTACAGACAGACGCCCTCTGGTCACTGTGAGTCTACAAATGAGCTCAAACCAGATACCAGTTTAAGTGAAAATCTCGTTTAATGCACTGAAGTGGAATTAACCTGGAAGTGGGCGCTGAAAAATGGGGCGCCCAGACCCTGCACTGGCGGATGCACGTCCCCATCCGCTTCCCCACTCATCCCACACAATTACTCCCCCTTCCCACCCCGCACCTTCACCACCTCCCTTCCCCACACTCACCACCCACACACACCACACTCACCACCCACACACCCCACCCTCCCTCCCCACACTCACCACCACACACACCACACTCCCTACCCACACTCACCACCACACACACCACACTCCCTACCCACACTCACCACCACACTCACCACCCTCCCTCCCCACACTCACCACCCACACACACCACCCCCCACTCACTTTCCCAACTGCCACCTTCCCTTCCTTCCATTCACTCGCTTTCTCCCCCTCCCCCTCCTCACCCTCACTATCTGCCCCCTCGCTATCCATTCCCCATGCATGCCCCCCCCCCCCCCCCACACAATCCCCACGTGTATTCCTAGACCCCTCTGCTCGACAACACTACCCAGAGGCCTACCATGCTCTGTATGTTCTGCCCATGTTAGACGTCCTAAAATGCAACACCTCACACTTCTCTGTATGAAATTCCATCAACCATTCCTCAACCCACCTGGCCAATCGATTCGGATCCTGCTCCAATCGTTCACAACCATCTTCACTATCTGCAAGAAACACTAACTTCCCCGCCCTCATTCTCCTTCATCTAACTCACTCCCCTCGTTGGCTCACTACCCTCTCTCTCTCCTCGGTCTGCACTGCCAACATCTCTCTCCTTCTCCCTTAAACTCTCCATGAAGATTGAGGGGGGATCTTATAGAAACTTACAAAATTCTTAAAGGGTTGGACAGGCTAGACGCAGGAAGATTGTTCCCGATGTTGGGGAAGTCCAGAATAAGGGGTCACAGTTTAAGGATCAGGGGGAAATCTTTTAGGACTGAGATGAGAAAACCATGTTTTACACAGAGAGTGGTGAATCTCTGGAATTCTCTGTCACAGAATGTAGTTGAGGCCAGTTCATTGGCTATATTTAAGAGGGAGTTAGATGTGGCCCTTGTGGCAAAAGGGATCAGGGGGTATGGAGAGAAGGCAGGTACAGGATACTGAGTTGGATGATCAGCCATGATCATATCGAATGGCGGTGCAGGCTCGAAGGGTCGAATGGCCTACTCCTGCACCTATTTTCTATGTATATGTCTATGTCCCTCATCTCTCTCTTCACTCTCTCCCTTCCACTCCAACTCCCCACCCTGTCCCTCCTTGTTTCCCCGCCCCACTCATTCTCTTCCTCCCTCATTGCCCCCCTTCTCCCCACCCTCACTCTCTCTCCCCGTGTCCCTACCCCTACTCTCCCACGGCCGCTCCCTGCTCTCCGTTGGTGAACTGCCGCAGCACCATGCGGGAGTAGCAGCCGCCGAGCTCCATCAGCTGAGAGTGAGTGCCCCGTTCCACCACACGGCCGCCCTCCAACACCACGATCCTGTCCGCCCGCTGCACTGTCTTCAGCCGATGGGCGATCACCAGAGCTGCGGCCACCGGCTCACGGGCCAGGGCCCGCTGGATCTGCGGGGAAGCGGAGTTTAGTCAGAACCTGCCTGCCCCGTACCCGCGACCACCCCAACCCCACCCGCCCGTGCAAATCCCACACCCGTCCGGCGCCGGCCCACATCGCCCCGGCCGCTGGTAGACACTGTCGCACTGGGAGGCGGGAATGGGGTTGGTGGGGGAAAGAGCATGGGGGGGGGGGGGGGGTGATAGAGGAGGAGGGGGTGAGGGAGGTGAACAGTTTGATCAACTGGTCTTTAAACGACTCTTCCGTGTTAGATGTGAATTTACTGAATAACAACTACTTTTGATTGTGTTAATAATCTGTATGTTTATTATTCTATTTTGATTAAAAGTATTTGTATAATAAACATTAAAAAAAAAAATGCACCCTCCCAGCTTCCACCTATTTACGTTGTTAGCCTCGCTCTAATTAATATCTTCCTGTAAAGTCCAGCATTCTGCCTATTCAAAACGATCTTAATAATGACGGAGCAGAATTAGGCCGTTCTGCCCATCAAGTCTACTCTGCCATTCATTGGTGGCCGGTCCGTGGTTGGGTAATGGTGGGTGGGCAGCAGGTGAATGGGGGGGGGGGGGGGGGGGGGGGGGGGGGGGGGGGGGGGGGGCGGGAGAAGGGTTGGGGACGATGTCTGGGGTTGGGTAGTGGTGAGGGTGCGCGGGTGGGTGGGGGGATGTGTAGATGTGGGTGAGGGTGAGTGGGGCCAGTAGATGAGACAACAGGGAGACTGAGCTGAAGTGAGCGTTCGGTCCCCAGAGCTCAGCCCACATTGACGTGCACACGGTAACGGCGCAGCGCGCTGTGGGCAGGCGGCAACTGCTCACCGATAGCTCGGTGTGTGTGTCCAAGGAGCTGGTGGCCTCGTCCAGGACCAGAATCCGCGGCTGCCGGACCAGGGCACGGGCGATGGCGATCCGCTGCTTCTGTCCCGCTGAGATCTGCCCGCCGGCCTCGCCCACATCTGCTCAACCGAGAGACGCCGTTACTAACAACACAGCAAGTGTCCTCATGGACAGAGAGCGGTCACACGCACAGAGCGCGGTCCCCAGTGGAGGTCTATATATAAGGGATATGAGTGTCCTACCCCTTTACATCGGGGACCTGGGGGGGGAGAGTGTTGCACAGGGCTGTGGTGTGAAATAAATATTTGACTTAGTGCGGGACTTGCCAACCGCCTGTACCTTCTGTGGTGAGGAAGATACCGTATTCCACGTGTATATGGAGTGTGAGAGGTTGCAGCCCCTGTACAAATATCCATGAACGCTGGTCACCGCGGGGGGTTGAGTGTATTGTAGATAAAGATGGCACTATTGCATTATAATGATTGCCTGATGTAAAGCGACTACTGAAAGTCTTCGTAACTTCTGCTACACTGTAAATTGCAAATACTGAATCAAGTCCTTGTTAAGAAGGACAAAAAAAGGAGCGCGTTCCCGTGGACGGTGTGCGTGCCACAGACCTGAGGTCACACGACGCGCAAACCATGCAACTGCTGTGTCACAGCAGAGACGGCACCATCCCTAGAGCACAGGACCCTAGTAATGCCCATACTGGCACTATAGTGATCACACCCTAGTGATGCCCACACTGGCACTATAGTGATCACACCCTAGTGATGCCCACTCTGGCACTATAGTGATCACACCCTAGTGATGCCCACACTGGCACTATAGTGATCACACCCTGGTGATGCCCACACTGGCACTATAGTGATCACACCCTAGTAATGCCCACACTGGCACTATAGTGATCACACCCTAGTGATGCCCACACTGGCACTATAGTGATCACACCCTAGTGATGCCCACACTGGCACTATAGTGATCACACCCTAGTGATGCCCACACTGGCACTATAGTGATCACACCGTAGTGATGCCCACACTGGCACTATAGTGATCACACACTGGTGATGCCCACACTGGCACTATAGTGATCACACCCTGGTGATGCCCACACTGGCACTGTAGTGATCACACCCTGGTGATGCCCACACTGGCACTATAGTGATCACACCGTAGTGATGCCCACACTGGCACTATAGTGATCACACACTGGTGATGCCCACACTGGCACTATAGTGATCACACCGTAGTGATGCCCACACTGGCACTATAGTGATCACACCCTGGTGATGCCCACACTGGCACTATAGTGATCACACCCTGGTGAACTGCACACTGGGACTGTAGTGATCAGACGCTGGTGATTCCCACACTAGTATAGTGATCACACCCTGGTGAACGGCACACTAGGACTGTAGTTATCAGACCTTGGTGATCCCTACACGAGTATAGTGATCAGACGCTGGTGAACTGCACACTGGGACTGTAGTGATCAGACGCTGGTGATTCCCACACTAGTAGAGTGATCAGACGTTGGTGAACTGCATACTATCACTACAGCGATCGCACACTAAGCCTATAGTGACTCCCACACTAGTATAGTGATCAGACCCTGGTGATCTAGATTACTGACTCCATCTGCCACTGTGGTGCCCCAGTGTGCCGATCCCTTGTAGCCGGCACTGGGCAGTGCCAGGGTGCCATGGTCAGGAGGGCTCCCTGCCCCCTCTCCCCGGAGCGCTGCGACTGTACCTGTGTCGAAGCCCTGGTCCATCCTCTCGATGAAGTCCCGTGCGCTGGCACTCTGGGCAGCAGCTGCCACGTCTGCCTGCGGGCAGTGATCCAGCCCGTAGCGGATGTTGTCCCGCACCGAAAGGGCAAAGAGTGTCGTCTCCTGACCCACGAGCGCCACCTGTGGAGAAGAGACAGCAGCTACCTCAGGGAGCTGGCACCACATGGGCACAGTGTACACGTGGCATACGGGGTTGGCACTGAGTGTACACGTGTAGCATGGGGGCACTGAGAGTATACGTGTAGCATGGGGCACAGTGTGTACACGTGTAGCATGGGGGCACTGAGTGTACACGTGTAGCATGGGGGCACAGTGTGTACACGTGTAGCATGGGGGCACTGAGTGTACATGTGTAGCATGGGGGCACTGAGTGTACACGTGTAGCATGGGGGCACTGAGTGTACACGTATCACATGGGGGCACAGTTTGTACGCATGGCACATGTGTTGGCACTAAGTGTAAACGTGGCACATGGGGTGGCACTGAGTGTACACATGGCACCTGGGACACAGTGTGTACACATGTCACACGGAGGAACGCCTTGTATATGTGTCACCCTAGGAGTGGCACTGAGAGTACACGTGTCACATGGGAGCACAGTGTGTACACATGTCACACAGGGGCACGCCTTGTATATGTGTCACACTGGGGGTGGCACTGAGTATACATGTGTCACGTGGGCGCACATTATACACGTGTCACACACGGCGTGGCATCGAGTGTAGACGTGTCGTATGGGGGCACACTGTTCACACATGTCACATGGAGGATGGCACTGAGTTTGCACATGTCACACGGGCACACTACATGTGTCACACATAGGGTGGCACTGAGTGTGGACACTTGCCACACAGGGTCACTGTGTACATGTATCACACGGGGGAATACTGTGTACATATATCACGCGGGGGGGCACTGTGTGTACACGTATCATATGGGGATACACTGTTAACACGTCACATGTTGGCTCTGAGTGCGCACATGTGTCACACAGGGGCACTGAATGTCTGCCCGTCACAAGATGGCAGTGTGTACATGTATTTTATATATGAATGCATCTTCAAAATGCCTACAGTCTTTGGACACGGTCTACCACGGAGCACTGAGATTTGTTACTAATTTTAAAACCCTCACGCACCACTGCACTTTGTATGCTCAAGTTGGATGGTTTGCCCTGTCCACCCGCAGACTCCATCATTGGCATATCCTTATTTATAAGACTATCCTCGGTGTTCTTCCTTCATACCTGCAGAAGTATGTAATTCGAAAAAGCACAGGAACTTATCAGCCCCGCTCTGAGGACTTGTTCTTACTAACTGTACCTAAAGTCCGTACTGAACTAGGGAAAAGTGCATTTAGTTATGCTGCTCCCTTCGCATGGAACCAGATGCAGAATGAACTAAAACTTAAGGAGCTGGTTTCTATAAACAGATTTAAATCCCTTCTTAATGATGTTGAAGTGGGCACTTCTGTCTGTAGAAGATGGAACGCCTTGTATATGTGGCACCCTAGGAATGGCACTGAGAGTACACGTGTCACATGGGAGCCCTCCGGTTCTTCCTCGACCAGAGGAGCAACCTATACCCAGCCACTGACACTCTCCTCCGCTTAGCGGAGTTGGTCCTCACCCTCAATAACTTTACATTTGACTCCTCCCGTTTCCTCCAAACACAAGGCGTAGCTATGGGCACACGCATGGGCCCCAGCTACGCCTGCCTCTTTGTCGGGTACGTTGAACAATCCTTGTTCGATGCGTACCAGGGCCCCATCCCCGACCTCTACCTCCGCTACATTGACGACTGCTTTGGTGCCACCTCCTGCACCCACACACAACTGACTGACTTCATCCACTTCACCACCAACTTCCATCCGGCACTCCAATACACCTGGACTATTTCCGACACGTCCCTACCATTCCTTGACCTCACCATCTCCATCGCAGGGGACAGGCTCCTGACCGACATACATTACAAACCCACTGACTCACATGGCTATCTGGACTACACGTCTTCCCACCCTTCCCCCTGTAAAGACTCCATCCCCTACTCCCAATTCCTCCGCCTACGCCGCATCTGTTCCCAGGATGAGACATTTCATACCAGGGCATCGGAAATGTTCTCGTTCTTCAGGGAACGGGGATTCCCCTCCGCCACCATAGATGAGGCTCACACCAGGGTCTCATCCATACCCCGTAACATTGCTCTCTCTCCCCATCCCCGCACACGCAACAAGGGCAGAGTCCCTCTGGTCTTCACCTTTCACCCCACCAGCCGGCAAATACAACACATAATCCTCCGCCATTTCCGCCACCTCCAACGTGACCCCACCACTCGCCACATCTTCCCATCTCCCCCTATGTCTGCCTTCCGCAAAGACCGCTCCCTCCGCAACTCCCTCGTCAATTCTTCCCTTCCCTCCCGCACCACCCCCTCCCCAGGCACTTTCCGTTGCAACCGCAAGAAATGCAACACCTGTCCCTTCACCTCCCCCCTCGACTCAATTCAAGGTCCCAAGCAGTCGTTCCAGGTGCGACAAAGGTTCACCTGTATCTCCTCCAACCTCATCTACTGCATCCGCTGCTCTAGATGTCAGCTGATTTACATCGGTGAGACCAAGCGTAGGTTGGGCGACCGTTTCGCCGAACACCTCCGCTCAGTCCGCAATAACCTACCTGACCTCCCGGTGGCTCAGCACTTCAACTCCCCCTCCCATTCCCAATCCGACCTCTCTGTCCTGGGTCTCCTCCGTTGCCAGAGTGAGCAACAGCGGAAATTGGAGGAACAGCACTTCATATTCCGTCTGGGGTCCTTGCGTCCTTATGGCATCAACATTGAATTTTCCCAATTTGGCTAGCCCGTGCTGTCCCCTCCCCTTCCTTCACCCTCTAGCTGTCTCCTCCCACCCTCCCATCCGCCCGCCCTCGGGCTCCTCCTCCTCTTCCCTTTTTCCTTCTTTCTTTCCCCACCCCCCATCAGTCTGAAGAAGGGTTTCGGCCCGAAACGTCGCCTATTTCCTTCGCTCCATAGATGCTGCTGTACCCGCTGAGTTTCCCCAGCAATTTTGTGTACCTTCGATATTCCAGCATCTGCAGTTCCCTTTTGAACACTTTGTCTACTCCACTGCGATATCTCTTCAAGGTATGCCTACTTTGAAGAAGTTCTCCTCCTCTCTCCGGAGACAGTTTCACAACCTCCTCTCTAACTGCACACCTTCTGTGATCCCCCCTGCCCTCCAACTGTACGACCATACCCTTACCCAGACTCGATACCACAGCCACATTTGCTTCCTCGGGTCCTGCCTGCGCCATCATCACATACCCCACGGCTTCCAGCTCCAGTTCCCTACCTCCCAGTTCGGACCCCAACCGGACCATCGGTACCGACTGGCTATCCACCGGCATACCCAGCAATTCTCCAACCGGGCACTGAGATCCACCCTGGTCGCGATGCGCCGGCACCAACAGGACCTCACATCGACACTCCCTGTACTTCAGGCCTCACTAACCCAGACCTGCAACGGACCCCAGTTGTATTTCATCCGCCGGATGATCCACCTCTTTAATAAAAAATTCCTGGCCTACCTTAATTCCACCAAGGACCTTAAATTATCCCGACTCCAGGCCGCACCCGACGCCTACACTCCGCGACTCGACCGCCCGCAGACTCCGGGCCCCAACCCTGGCCCGCATCGCATCGCCTGCCCGAGTCCCGCGACGCCATCTTGGCCACGAGGAGCGACTTCCATACTCACCGGGACGCCGCCTTCACCGACCTCTACATCGATGCCGCCGCCGACCCTCACCTGCATACCGATGACGCCCAGCCTCGCAGCTTCTACGGTAACTTGGACTCCCTCCCCATCGCCGATTCCTCCGACATCGCCGCCCGACCCGACGTCGCCGCCGAACCGGGGCTCTCTCAACATGGCCGCCGCAACGCACCCGATTCATCTCGCCGCCGACCCGCCGACCATCCGCCCACCGGGACCACCCTCGCATCGCCCGCGGACCCCGACTCAACCACCACTGGACTCCGACCATCGGGTCCGGTGACCCGCGCCACTCGACTCCGACCATCGGGTCCGTTGACCCGCGCCACTGGACTCCGACCATCGGGTCCGGTGACCCGCGCCACTCCACCCCCCTCCAGCAACCCACAGCCGTCGCCTTACCTGGAGCCTGGACTCTGCACTGGGCCTGCAGCCTCCACGCTGCTTACTCCCACTCTCATGGACTTAACTCCACTGGGTCCTAGCGCCCGTCTGCCCAGCCGTGCTAACCTCAGTGGCTGCTACACTGACCCTCCCCCATCCCCCCCCCCCCAACCATGTCACACCCGCTTTTCCCCACCCACATTACAGCCCTCTCTCCCCCCCACCCCCTGACCACCCACCACTCCTCCAACACCCACAACCCCCCCCACATCGCCCCGTCCCCAGTCCACCCACCTGCCTTCCTCTGGCCCCAACTCCCACCCCTGCCGGGTGTTCACCATCCCCCCCGACCTCCCCCTCTCCCCCACCCAACGGTCTGTCCTCAGCAGAGGTCTTACCTTTACCCCCTCCGCCCCCATCTCAATGAGTTCCGCGCCCACCATGACTTGGAGCGCTTCTACCGTCGTCTCCGCCTCACAGCGCACTTCCATGGGAAGGAGTCCTCGCCCCCCAATGATGACCCCTTTTCCCGTCTCCAACGCTCCCCCTCCTCGTGGAACCCCCCTCATAAAGTCCCGGATCTGGAACTCTTCATTCAGAACTGCCGCCGCGACGTCAACCGCCTCAACTTCTCCACTCCCCTGTCTCACTCCAATCTTTCCCCCTCTGAACGCACTGCCATCGAATCACTCCGCAAAAACCCAGATTGGGTCATCAAACCAGCCGACAAGGGAGGTGCCGTGGTAGTCTGGCGCGCCGATCTCTACAAAGCTGAGGCCACGCGCCAACTCTCGGACACCTCCTCCTATTACCCTTGGACCATGACCCCACTGACGAGCACCAGGCCACCATTTCTAGCACCATCACCGACTTCATCAATTCCCACGCCCTACCTGACCGAGCCTCCAACCTCATCGTTCCCCAGCCCCGCACGGCCCGTTTTTACCTTCTCCCCAAAATCCACAAACCCGGCTCTCCCGGCAGACCCATTGTCTCTGCGTGTTCGTGCCCCACCGAACTCATCTCCACATACCTTGACTCCATCCTATCCCCCTTGGTCAAATCCCTACCCACCTATGTTCTAGACACCTCAGACACTCTCCGCCGCCTCCACGCATTCCACTCTCTGGGCCCTCACCCCCTCATCTTCACCATGGATGTCCGGTCACTCTACACCTCCATCCCCCACCAGGATGGCCTCGGAGCCATCCGGTTCTTCCTCGACCAGAGGAGCAACCTATACCCAGCCACTGACACTCTCCTCCGCTTAGCGGAGTTGGTCCTCACCCTCAACAACTTTACATTTGACTCCTCCCATTTCCTCCAAACACAAGGCGTAGCTATGGGCACACGCATGGGCCCCAGCTACGCCTGCCTCTTCGTCGGGTACGTTGAACAATCCATGTTCGAGACGTACCAGGGCCCCATCCCCGACCTCTACCTCCGTTACATTGACGACTGCTTTGGCGCCACCTCCTGCACCTACACACAACTGACTGACTTCATCCACTTCACCACCAACTTCCATCCGGCACTCCAATACACCTGGACGATTTCCGACACGTCCCTACCATTCCTTGACCTCACCATCTCCATCGCAGGGGACAGACTCCTGACCGACATACATTACAAACCCACTGACTCACATGGCTATCTGGACTACTCGTCTTCCCACCCTGCCCCTTGTAAAGACTCCATCCCCTACTCCCAATTCCTCCGCCTACGCCGCATCTGTTCCCAGGATGAGACATTTCATACCAGGGCATCGGAAATGTCCTCGTTCTTCAAGGAACGGGGATTCCCCTCCGCCACCATAGATGAGGCTCACACCAGGGTCTCATCCATACCCCATAACACTGCTCTCTCTCCCCATCCCCGCACACGCAACAAGGGCAGAGTCCCTCTGGTCCTCACCTTTCACCCCACCAGCTGGCAAATACAACATATAATCCTCCGCCATTTCCGCCACCTCCAACGTGACCCCACCACTCGCCACATCTTCCCATCTCCCCCCATGCCTGCCTTCCGCAAAGACCGCTCCCTCCGCAACTCCCTCGTCAATTCTTCCCTCCTTCCCGCACCACCTCCTCCCCGGGCACTTTCCGTTGCAACCGCAAGAAATGCAACACCTGTCCCTTCACCTCCCCCCTCGACTCCATCCAAGGTCCCAAGCAGTCGTTCCAGGTGCGAAAAAGGTTCACCTGTATCTCCTCCAACCTCATCTACTGCATCCGCTGCTCTAGATGTCAGCTGATTTACATCGGTGAGACCAAGCGTAGGTTGGGCGATCGTTTCGCCGAACACCTCCGCTCAGTCCGCAATAACCTACCTGACCTCCCGGTGGCTCAGCACTTCAACTCCCCCTCCCATTCCCAATCCGACCTCTCTGTCCTGGGTCTCCTCCATTGCCAGAGTGAGCAACAGCGGAAATTGGAGGAACAGCACCTCATATTCCGTCTGGGGACCTTGCGTCCTTATGGCATTAACATAGAATTCTCCCAATTTGGCTAGCCCTTGCTGGCTCCTCCCCTTCCTTAACCCTCTAGCTGTCTCCTCCCACCCTCCCATCCGCCCGCCCTCGGGCTCCTCCTCCTCCTCCCCTTTTCCTTCTTTCTTTCCCCCACCCCCCATCAGTCTGAAGAAGGGTTTCGGCCCGAAACGTCGCCTATTTCCTTCGCTCCATAGATGCTGCTGCACCCGCTGAGTTTCCCCAGCAATTTTGTGTACCTTCTTCTATATCTTTATCGTTTTTAATTATTAATGTGATCGTTGATTCTGCTAGTGTTTCAGGTAAGATTTGTTCTTTAAAAGCGTATGTATAGATTGTCTGTAGACGTGGTGTAACTATGTCGAAAAAATATTTATAAAATTCATTACTGAATCCGTCTGGTCCTGGTGTTTTTCCATTCTTAAGTGTGTTTATTATATCTTCTATTTCCTTAGATGTAATTTGTGGCCCATTTCCTCTTGTTCCTTCAGTTCTAGTTTTGGAAGGTTACAATTGTACAGAAATTCTGAAACTTTATTATTGTCTATTAGCGTTTTCGATGTCTATAAATTCTTGTAAAATTGAGCAAATCCTTTATTGATATCACTAGGTAGTGCCACCGTGAGGGAGGGGGAGAACAATGGACATCGGGGACCCGTCGTGGAGGAACCGTTGTGGGGGAGAGGGGAGAACAAAAGAGGAGCAATTTAATTTGTAACTTTGTCAGCGCCGTAGGTGTCCGCTATTTGCATACTTGGTGTAGGCAAGCAAAGAGTTTCACTGTGCCTTGTTACACGTGACAACACAAATTGCATTCTATCCCATTCCATATTGTCATTTGTCGTCTGGGCATGATCGTTATCTCCGTCCTTGCACTCTTCTCTTTGACATTACAGCCAGAGTTTTTCTGCTGCAAAAACTAGAGGCAGAAGGAGAAGAGGCATCTTGCTGCAAATATGAATCTGTCTGATCAAAGCTAAAGGATTTTAAAAATCTGCGGGAAGAAGTTAGAGTTGCCGTATCAGAGTAGGGTCAAGGAAAGTGCGTTCCCGTCGCGGCCCTGTTTTACCAATCTTTCCACCACCACGCACGAGAAGCACAAGACAGACACCATTGTATGCAGATGGCAAGAAGTGTGTTCATCTCTGGCTGAACTACCTCTAATCTTGTGTGTGGACTCGATAAGGAGTAGTTTCACAGAGCTAATTGTGGGGGCAGGACATTAGAGTGAAACAGGCGTCCGATAGGCTTAGCTGGAGATTGGTTGAAGAAAATCAAAGGGAAGTCAGAATAGCGGAGCGGCCTGTTGGGAGCGGTCGTGTTCAAGGAAGTGTCCTGTGGACGAAAAGTGCGGCTTGAGGCTTTGACTCAAGAGGCTTCGCTGAGAAGGGATGAGGAGAGAGGAGCAGACCTGCAAGATCCAGAGCAACAGCAAGTGGGAAGCTTCGCGAAGGATTGTGAATTACGTAAAGGAGACATGCAGGATCACGCGATGTGCTGCGGCTGCATTATGTGGGAGCTGGTGGACCCCTTGGTTAGTGCAGGTGACCACATCTGCAGCAAATGCCGGTTGAGTTGTGAACTAATACAGAAGGTGGACGACCTGGAGTATGAGCTGCAAACGCTAAGGCACATCAAGGATGGGGAGAGTTACATGGGTGCTGTGTTAATGGAGGTAGTTACACCTGCCAGAGTAAATGCTTCCAACGTAGTCCATGGTGAAGTTGAGGGTGTGGCTGCTAGTGAGGCAGGCAGGGGAACAGAAGTGAGGACTGAATGGAGGACTGTATGAAGGATGGGCAACCTGACCAGGGCACAATGGTACAGGGGGGCATCCGAGCGGGAACAAGAGCAGGAGTAGATAGCGCTCTGAGGGCTAGCGGAATCAAGTGGTCTTGGGAGAAGGCAGGAACGCGGTATTGATTGTGGATGATCAGCCATGATCACATTGAATGGGACAATCAGGTTGGTATTGGACCCTAAGAAAGGGAATTAGTAAAGTATCTCCGAGATGGACTCTTAGAGCAGCTTGTTGTGGAGCCCACCAGGGAAGAGTGAATTATGGATTTAGTGTTATGCATTGAACAGGGTTTGATAAAGGAACTGAATGTATACGAACCATGAATAGTTGGCGACCACAATATGATAAGTTTCAATCTGCAATTTGAGCGGGATAATGTGAAATCGGATGTGCTGGTATTGCAGACTACAAAGGCACGAGGGAGAAGCTGAACAAGTTTACTGGGAAGGGAACCCAGCAGGGATGACAGTGGATCAGTAATGGAAGGAATTGCTGGGAATAATCGGGAAGATGCAGAATCTTTTCATTCCAAACGGGAAGAAAGATTCTAGGGGGAGAAAGAGGCAACCGTAGCTGTCAAGTGAAGTCAAAGATAGTATAAAACTAAAAGATAAGCCGAATAACATTGCAAAGATTCGTGCGAAGCCAGATCTTTTAAAGAAGTACAGAAGTTAACTAAAAAGGCAATACGGGGAGATATATTGAATTACGAAAGGAAGCTAGCCAATAATATATAAGCGCATTGCAAGAGTTTCTTCACTTATATAAAGAGTAAGAAAGATGCAAGAGTGGACGTTGGACAGCTGGAGAATAATGCAGGACAAGTGATAATGGGGAATAAAGTAATGGCAGAGGAATTTAATAACTTTTTTGCTACAGTCTTCACAGTAGAAGACACAAGCATTGTGCCTGAAATTCAAGAGAGCCAGGGAGTAGATGTTAATGGATGGCTATTACAATGGAGTACGTGCTTGGGATACTGAATGAGTTGATCATTCACTTGGACTGGATGGAATGCACTCTCGGGTTCTGAAATAGGCGGCTTTAGAGATTGGGGAGGCGTTGATAGTGATATTTCAAGAATCACTAGAGTCAGGAGTCGTCCCGGGCGATTGGAAAAGTGCCAACATTACCCCCTGCACAAGAAGGGAGCAAAGCAGAATAATGGGAACTGTTGGCTGGTTAGTATGACTAAGGTCGTTGGTAAGATTTTAGAGTCCATTAGAAACAATGAGGTTACGGAGTACTGAGAAGTTCACGAGAAAATAGGCGAAAGGCAGCATGGTTTTATGAAGGGGAGGTCTTGCTTGAAACATTTACTGGAATTATTTGAAGAAGTAAATAGCAAGACAGACAAAGGAGAGTCAATAGATGTTGCTTCCTTAGATTTTATGAAAGCCTTTGATAAGGTGCCACACGTGAGGCTGCTAAGCAAGATGGGAGCCGATGGTATCAAAGTCCAGATACAAGTATGTATAGCAGGTTGGCTGAATGGCAGAAGACAAAGTATGTCAATAAAGGGGGCTCTTTCTGGTTGTTTGCCAGTGACTAGCGGTGTCCCGCAGGGGTCGGTGTTGGGGCCGCTGCACTTCGTGTATTATATTAATGGTTTGAACGAGGGGGTTAAAGGCTTTGTCGGCAGGTTTGCATATAATACGAAAATAGGTGGAGGGGCAGGTAGTGTAGAGAAAGCAGGGATTCAGCAGAAAGTCTTAGGCAGGTTGGGAGAGTGCGCAGTAAAGTGGAAGATGGTATATAGCGTAGCAAAGTGTGGAGTCATGCATTTTGGTGGCAGGAATCAAGACAGAGGGAATATTTTCTAAATGGGTAACTAATCCAGAAATCCAGAAAAGGGACTTTGGAGTGCTAGTGCCAGATTCCCAAAATGTTAATCTGCAAGGTGAATCAGTGGTAATGAAAGCAAACTCAATGCTAGCATTGATTTCAAGAGGGCTTGCATTCAAAAACAGCGATGTAATGTTTAGGCTCCATAATGCGCTGGTAAGGCCTTTGGAATATTGTGAGCAATTTTGGGCACGATAACTGGATGTTCTGGCTCTAGAGAGGGTCCAGATGTGGTTTACAAGGTGGTCCCATGTATGAAATAGTTTAACCAATGATGAGCGTTTGTCGGCACTGGGCATGTACTCGCTGGAGTTTAGGAGAATAACGGAGGACCTCATTGAAACATACAAAATAATGAAAGGCTTGGATAGAGTGGATGTGGAAAAAATCTTTCCACTAGTGCGAGAGTCTAGGAGTAGAGTTCACAGCCTCAGAATTAAAAGAATTAAAGGACATGAAGATAAATGTATTAGTTCAGAAAGAGGTGAATCTGTAGAATTATTCGCCACAGAAAGTTGAGGAGGCAGTGGATATCCTTAAGGCAGATATCGATAGATCCAAGAGACAAGGGGGCGCCGCACGTTGGCAGACTTGCCAACATTCTGTGTTTCGTTTCGTCTTTTATTGTTGTTATTTTTAGTGTGTTTTAAAGGTTTGTGTTAATGGTCTCTGGTTTGTTTTATATGGCTTTTGGGGTGGGGGTCGGGAGAAACATTTGTTTTCAATCCCTTACCTTGCCGGAGAAGCGATTGTATTCCGGATCGTATCATGGAGCTGGGGACCTTGCTCTGGACTGACTTTGGGCCCAACCGCGGGGAATTGGACTTACCATCGGGATCGACGCTCCATCCGTGGCCTGCGGATTTCACCATCGAGGAGTTCGCAGTCTCGGGTCGAGACCGATGTCGGAAAGCTGCAAACGACGCAGATGGTTCGACCAGCCCCGACCCGGGATCGAGCACCCGGCGCAGGGAGTTGACATCTTCCCCATGTAGGCGCTTGATCTTCCCGACGCGGAGGGGGGGGGGCGCCGGCTACAGAAGCCATGATCATCCTTCAACGGAAGGCTCGTGGCAGGCCCCCGACCGCGGGAAAACAATGAAGGGAAGAGATTTAACTTTTTTTTCGCCTTCCATCACAGTGAGGAATATGGAGGAGTCACTGTGGTGGATGTTTATGTTTAAATGTTTTTTGTGTGTTTTGTTGCTATTTAATGGTTTGACTGTATGGCAAATTTATCGTATGTTGCAAAACATACTTGGCTAATAAAGTATGATTATGGTTATGATTAGATTCCTGAATAGTACAGGTGTCAGATGTGATGGGGAAAATGCAGGAGAATGGGGTTAGGAGGGAGAGATTGATCAGCAATGAGTGAATGGTGGAGTAGACGTGATGGGCCGAATTGCTCATTCTACTCCTATCGCTTATGACTGATCTGAGGCTGCACCTCACCTGAGATTGTCTGCACGGTTTTCCAAGAATAGTGTCAATAACCTCATTAGTGTTCAGAGTGTTTTAGTATATATGACAGGCCACTTGATTCAAAGACCAGGGTGCTTACTGTGCTAGGTGACTTTGCACAGTGTGTGTTCTGACATTGCAATGGCAAGACGCCTACTCTGTATGCCCTTTCCTTGAAGTGTCGTGCTGTTGTCCATTGCTGTGGACTTACACGGAGTAGTTGCGTTAGTTTGTCCTTGATCCGAGCCAATCTTTGTAGTGCAAACGGTCTATGGCTTTCCAGTGTGGTTTGGTCGTGTTGACGTTCCCTGCATTTCCGTACTCCGGTACTCTGCTGCGGTTTTCAGAAGGTCCATCTCTCCATAGCCCAGGCCGAAATGTTGTTGTATGCATCGTCATTACACAATTCACTTTATACTTCTGTTTCTCTAAACGGCTGCCCACTGCATTGAGACACAGTGCCGGTCTCTCGCTGTCTTATGGTAATAAAGGTATGAAATACAAGATAAAGGGCTGATTCCTATAAATCTCTCTTTTTATATAAGGGCGGTGGAGAAAATATCCTCTCCGTCACATGCACCGCTGAGATGTTTTGAAATGATTACCTTGGTCAGCGTCAGTACAAGCTGCTCTAAGAATCCATCATGGAGGCACTCCACAAACTCCCTTTCGTGGGGTCCAGTGCCAACCTGATTTTCCCAGTCTACCTGCATGTTGAAATCGTATAACAACCGCAGCATTACCTTTACGACACGCCAACTTGCACCCTATATCGAGGCTCGGAACTGGGCCTACATGACGCTCGTTGTAATAAATCCGAAGCAGTTCACTATGTCAGATACTGCGGATTTCATACAGGGAGCGTCAAGGAGGCCCAATTCCGACCTGTTGACCCGTCATTAATCGATCTGATGTGTCTGGTACTCAGTGACAGGATGGACCATGGTCTCAGTGCTGATTGGTATCGAGGCCTGAGCTGTTGACACCCGCTATCGTCGCTAATGACACTTCAAGCTGTGACCGGTGCATTGGTCAGGGAACAGCCTGGTTATGTCAGTGATCCCCTCGTGTTGCCGCTATATCAGTCTCCCGGACTCGCAGATCCGCCCTTTAGAGCTGGAGCCGCTCGGTGACTGGTGGGACTGGTGGACACTGTGGTGGGAGACAGAGCATCCCGTGTCCTTACAGCGCCCGGTCCTTCGTTTCATCCGCTTCCATTTCGTTGCTCTGGCGGCCATAAGGCCAATATGCTCGGGAATCAGTGATAGCTCCTGGGAACATGATTTAGGACTGAGTACTTCCAGCAATGTAGCTCGTAATTCGTCGCTAGGTTAATTGACGTTTCATGTAGTGGGAAAAGCCGCACATATGGTGGCCTTGGAGACTGGGTGGCATGTAGGAATCTACAAGGCCGCGTATGTAGCACCCCCTGGTCATATCAGCGTGACAGATGTTTGTCCTGTTGCACTGAGCCGCGGGATTATGGAAGGATCACAGTGTAACATGACTATGTGTGTCGCCGTGCGGAGCTGTTCTGGTCTCTGAGTTTATGTCCGTTCCTCGCCAGTTTCACAAGGACACTGCAGGGACAATCACCTTGGTGGGACTTGGTGCGCCAACACGTGGCGACACGTGTGCTGCCTAGGTTTTATGCAAAGCAAAGCAGTTCACTGTACCTCGGTACATGTGACAATAAAATATATTTTAATCAGTTAAATATGAGCCAGGCCCAGTATGGATGGCAGCTGTCCGTCTCACACAATCAGAAGATGTTAGAATATGTGATGTGGCATTTAAAAACACACATCATAGTTCGACCACATGTATTGTTGCAACTCTATCCCCTCATAATCACATGTTCACAGTTGCTGCACCAGAATGAGTCCATTCAGTGTGAGTCATTATCAGCCACAACTCCTGGTGTGCAGGACTAGGACAGAGACAGAAACGTATCTGCTCCTAAAGGTGAAGCAACGGGTTGGTCAGTGAGTCCTGCCCGATTTTGGCATAGACTGTGTACCCTTTACCCTGTGTTCACTACCATGTTATCCACAGCTGCTTTCTGATGTTTGTGACACTTTAAGTCTGTAATTCCCACAGGAGCGCTAAACTGGGAGCAGTTGACGTGATTGTTTGTTCAGTGAGTGTAACTAACGTCGTTGGCCTGGAAACTGGTACCGCTGGAACTTTCTCTCTGCTATAACAAGGGATGTCGTGAACTTGTCAACCTGTTTCAGCGGCAGTCATTGTGTGCTGCATGGACAGAGGATAAATCACTTCACCGAGTACATGGGCGGCTCGCTACTTACTCGAATAACGAGGATTTACTATCCGACACTTGCTGCTGTTGGCGTTCCCCGTAAGTGTTTACCCACAGGTTTTCAGTGTTCATCACTGTTATATCTGACGTGGTGACGTATTGACCGCTTGTCTCACTATTGTATGATTCTGGGCATGGTATTTGCCGAACTGTGGGGTTGATGTTAAAATAACCACGTATCTTCATTCAAACTGTAGTCTCAGGCAAGATGTTGACTTTAAAACGTCTTCCGTGGGTCTGTGAAGCTGCCGCCAGTTTCATGTCAGCATAATCGTTGTGAATGCACAGTACCTTCTGGTGTGTGGACTAATTAGACTGTTGATCCCACGCTTTGTGAATTGCATCTTGAAATAATCCAGTGTAAGTGTTCAGGATACGTGTTCAGATAATCCAGGAGTTTCCGGTAGTTTCAGCACTGAGTGAAACTGCCCAAGATATTCCAACGTTTCCAGTTGTTGGCAATATTTTCTGATTTCCAACATCCACTATTTATTCATGACTTTCTCGTTGGCGTGCGGTTGTGATGCTGCGCTTTCAGGAATGGGACCGCTTTAGCTTTTCCCTTTGTACCTGGCGACGTAGCTTGAGTTTGGCCGATTCTGGGTTAATGACAGTTCAGTCAGTGGTCGAGAGATGGTGCCGTATTATTGGGTGGACTGAGTCGATTGTTATTCTTAGCTTATGCCTGCCAACATTTGAAAATGAAAAACATTACTCTGAGTGCGCAGCGCCGCAGGTCATAGCCGCGTAAGTGCAGAAAAATGTATAACTTGTTTATTTTGTATTTGTATTTTGTATTTGTAATACAGTTTATTGTGTATTATATGTCATAGTTGCTTTGATGCATTTGTCCAGAAGTTTATCATTGAAATTCATTTGGTAGCAACGTTTCCCCATGGCCTGAGGAAACATTTGGAGGCTGTAATCGCTCCATATCTCGTTCTCTCTTCGTCTCTCTCCCCCTCTCTCCGTCTCTCTTCCTCTCTCTCCCTCTCTCTCCCTCTCTTTCCCTCTTCCAATGTTCCCTTTCTCCCCCCTCCCCCTCTCTCCCTCTCTCCTTCTCTCTCTCTCTCTCCCGCTCTCCATCTCTCCCTCTCTTCCCCTCTCCCTCTCCCCCTCTCTCCCTCTGTGAAGCTGGTCGGTGATTGGCCACAACGCCTCTCGGAACAGTGTCTGATTGGCCGCCGAATGAACAGCGCATTATGTGATTGGACACAATGACCTTGGAGACAGCGGCTGATTGGACGGGAATTTTAAGGAATGTTGGTTTGTGATTGGACGCAATCCACTTGGAGACAGCGGTTGATTGGCCGCTTTTTCTCCTCATTTCAACATCGTACTGTTCCGATTTTGCACACTTTTTAACAGAAAAATCGGAACAAATGCGATAAAATCGGACCAGTTGGCAAGTATGTTCTCTATGTTTTGTCCCAACATGAGATCAGATCTGTATATCACGACGGGGCACGGGTGACGGCCCAACGCGGGTCTGTTTCTGTTCCCAGTCACGTTGCTCTGTGAGAGGAACCGCGCCGGTCCAGATCCCTCGCACCTACTGACTGCAGAGAGGTTGTTGAACCGTTGCCGCACCGAGTAGTGACGGTGCTGCTAACGTGGTGTGTGGTGAGGATGTCCGACTCTGTGACCGTTCTCTGTGACACAAGGCAGCATGTGGTCCATTTGGAAATAGTTTGTGAGCTGCAGGACACTGGGGCTGGGGTTGACCACTGCAGTGAGCTGCAGGAAATGCAATTGGATGGGATGTTGCGTGGTGACATGATTGTCACAGCAGGAATCTGGGTTCGGAGTTCAGGTCCCCGCGGTCACTCATTGTTAGCTGAGTGTAGCTGATTATTCTGCACGTCTCAGATTTCCCGATACTGGCATGTTACAATTTCGTCATTTAACCTTCGTTTAACTGATAATGTGCGTTGTCTCATATTTGTTTATTTTGGATCTTGTACATGCGTGTGCAATCCCGACTTGTATTCTACAAGTCATGCCTCTGTTTAGTGTCTGGTTCTGAATGTTATGTTTCCATAGTCGCTACAATAATGTAGCTGGCAGCTCTGTGGTCTCACAGCTCAACAACGAGCTTCGATCTTGCACTGCTTATTATGATATCTGCGCATCTGTTCGTGAACGCATCTGTTTCCTCAATTTGCTTCGATTTCATTCCCAGACCCAACATGTGCAGTTTGGTCGGTAATTCGCTGCTGTAAGTTACCCGTATTCCGGCGGATGACTAATAGTATCTGAAGTGAATTGGTGTTAATGTCGCTGAATTAATACTGCATGATTCGTGGAAATGTCGGCTTGACGTTTGACACCTGTCTCTGTGAGGCGAAGGACATGTATTTTATTCGTTTCTAGCTCCATGCCGTATCCTGATAAATTATGCTGCCAACCAGCTTGTGTGTCCAAATGAAACCGGGGTTAACAAGGCAGGACAATCAGGTATTAAAAAGGTTACATCTTTGCAGCTTTTACCAGAGCTGTGCTATTCTGTTTGACGATTCCACGTCAATCACCAGTCAGGTTGCAGTTTGAGAATTGTATGTAGGTTCTGTCAGCACACTGCACCTCTGGTGCTTTGCACGGCTGAGAGGAGTTGTGGCGATTAGCAATGGATGGGTGAGGCGGAACAACATGATTGTGAAACCGTTTATTTGGCAGAGAGCAGGCATTTCCAGTAATATGCGAGGAGATGGATGTTGATGATAAATTTATTCATACGGCGCGAACGGTTCAGAAATTTCTGCATGCAAGTCTGGAAGAGGAAAGATTTGACTGAACTCAAATGTAAACCCTCGGATGTATTATTGAAAGCGCTGATCTAGAAGATTATTTCTTCACAGCATATATCCTGTCTTTGCCCCTTAATTTGTCCAAATGTTGGAACTTCACTGTGACTTGTAACATGCCGATTGCTCGGCACAGACACAATGAGCCAAATTGTCCACATGCATGTGAGAAGTTTTCAACGAATACACTATTACTGTACATGCAACTGGTTGATCGGAGAAGTCCCGCTACAGATATGGCCGTCTCCAAGAAGATTTCCTAACTTTCTGCACTTGGTACATATCAGCATCAACATTCCCTTCCCCACTACCAACAACTTCCTGAGTCTGTCCATTTAGTAATAGGTCGGGTGAAGCTGGGGGTAAGCTTTGGGCATAGGGTAGGCTCCTAGTAGGTAATCTCTTTCGAACCCGATAGTGTACAATCCCAAAGATCTTCGGAGGCGGCATTATAGGCAGATCAGTTGTCATTGAATGTGTGTAACATTGTATTTTACCGGCCGCACAAACAAACCAGGAGCAGAGTGGTTGCGGTACAGCTTTATAAAATGTTCCCATGCTCACATCTGCGCTTCTGTGGGCACGTCTGATCGCCACACTGTGGGAATAACTTAATTGCTATGTAGAAGGAGGGGAGGAGATTTATAAAAATGTTTTCTGCTATAGCAAAGTTTGGTTATGACGGGAGAATCGATAGACTGAGTTTATTTTCCTTTCACGGAAATTACGCAGTGAAGTTCCAACATTTGGACATATTAAGGGGCATAGGCAGGATACATGCTATCAAACATGCCGCATAAACGAGGGGGCTAAAACCAGAGGGCAATAGTTTAGATAAAATATTTGGAAGCATTTGAAGAGGTATTTTCTCATTCAAACTCGGAATCTAGGACACGCTGCTAAAGAGTTTGACGGAGGCAGGGATACTAAATACATCAAGAGGACACTTAGCACTCCAAGGCATGGAGACTATGGGTTATGTGGGTACATCCATGTCGCTTTGGCTGTGGTGGGTCAAATGGCTTGCTTCCGAGCTGTGGGAAGCTCTGCTTATGGAGAACGATCTGCAGAATGTTGCGGATGGAAGCGCTACAAAGTGTATTGGCGGAAAGTGGGAATAGGGAGATGCAGTGTGTGATAACGGTGGAGACAGAGTGGAGACCGTGGGTCAGGGTGTGGACAGCGTCGTGGGCATACACTTAATACGTTGTACATGGTGCAGTCAAAGTGATTGAGATTTCGGGACAGCTGCTGCATTTTGACGGAACACTTCTGACTGCAGCACATGCTTCCAGGTCAGATCACCAAACAAAACCGCAGCTCAACTGCCCGTCTGACCTTGCGCTGTCGCACTCGGAGAGTCACCCCGCCCCCCCCCCCTCCACCCGCCCCCCCCCCCCGCCCCCGCCGCCGCCAATATCCTGATCAGCATGACATAAAACATTACAATGAAAATCCGCACGATAAGCCACCCGAGGTTGCTCGTTCCCCACTGATATCTATCCTGACGTCTGTCTGTCCCTCCGCTGTACACTCTCCTCTCAACAATTCCCACTTCCTTCCCCAAGCACCTTCATCCCGTCCAGTCCCAACGGCGCCTTCCCCCGGCTCAGTCCCCACCGCACTGAAGCTTCACTCTGCAGATAGTTTGCTGCACATCTGTGGCACATAAATGTGGGCAGCAAGGGAACAAGTTGATATTGACCTTGAAGTGATGCCTGTCTTGTATGTAGAATGCATGCAGGGAACTGCAGGCGGGTCATTCTGATATCGGTGGTGGTAAAGTTGCCTGAGGGAAATTAGTGCTATACGCCTCATCGGTATTTGGAAAGATAAACACTGATTATAAATAGACAACATGACTTTGTTCCCGAGAAACGTTGTCTTTATGTGCTTTTGTAGTTTATCCATTGCTTTCACAGGGTCCGCATGGTAGACTGGCCTGGAAGGTTCGCGCACACAGGATCCAGTTGGGAAGAATTAGATACAAAGTTGTTCCAATGGTAGAAGTCAGGTGGTGACAAGAAACGATTTAAAACAACACATAGATCATAGAACAGTACAGCACAAAACAGGCCATTCGGTCCACAATGTCTGTGTCGAACATGATGCCAAGACCAACTCCTATCTGCCTGCGCATCGCCCTTATCCCTCCATTCTCTTGGTCACATCGCAGGTAAAAGCGGACAGAATGGGAACAGGTGGCCTTTAGCCAGCGCAGCAGTAGGCAGGCAGTGCATGAGTCCCCTGTGGTCATATCCCTCCTAAACAGATATACCATTTTGTAAACTGTTGGGGGAGATGGTTCATCAGGGGAAAGCAGCAGCAGCCAAGTTCATGGCACCATGGGTGCCTCTACGGCAAAGGAAGGGGAGAAAAAAAGTGGAAGGGCAATAGTAATAGGCGCGCACAGGATCCAATTGGGATGAATTTGATTAAATAAAGTTGTTCCAGTGGTAGTAGTCGGGAGCTGACAGGAAATAATTAAAAACAAAACATAGAACATTGAACAGTACAACGCAACACAGGCCATTCGGTCCACAATGAATGTCAGTGTCAAACATGATTCCAAGGCCAAATCCTATATGCCTGCGCATAACCCATATCCCTCCATTTTTTGCAAATCTATTGGTGTATTCAAATGTCTCTGAAACACACACTATCCTATCTGGCCCGAAACAAACATCACAGACCCCCACCCTGGCAGCGCGTTCCAGGCACTCAGCCTTTGTGTATAAAACATTCCCCTAACATCTCCCTTAAGCTTTGCCCTTCTTAAAGCTATTCCCTATAGTATTTGATTTTTCTATCCTGGAAAAAAAGGTTCCTGTTTTCTATTCTTCTGTCAGGTCGTTCCGCAACCTTCAGCGTTCCAGAAAAACACCAATCCAATTCTCTACAACTGCTCCCTGTAACCAATGTCCCATAATATAGACATAATCCTTGTAACGTTTTTTACCCTGTCTAAAGCCTTCACATCCTTCCTGTAATGGGTCGACCTGAACTCACGTAATACCCCAAATCCTGACCAAAGTCCTACAGCGCTGCTCCACGATGCCCTGACTCTTATACTGAATGTGCTGACCAATGTCGACAAATATGCCGCGTGCCTCATGTACCACGCTATCTACATGTGTTGCTACTTTCAGAGAGTTCTGGACTTGGACCCCAAGGCACCTCCGTTAATCACTGCTGATAATGGTAATGTCTTTCATTGTATGTCCCTCCCCCCTTCCCCATGTCCGTCTTCCCCTGAGACCTCGCACAGCTCAATGTTACACCAAATGTCATTTCGCCGTCCATTGCTGTAGCTGATCTCTATTCCGCTGTGTACGTCGGCCGTGTTGGTGTAATCTACAAACATATAGACCAACCAAATTGTGAAGGCCTGGTAGGAACTTGGCCGGGTGAATGTGCAGTGGAGGATGGGAACGGCGATGGAGCTGTGGAGTATGGGGAATATGAAGGCAGGAGAGGTATGTGCAGGAGGAAGCTGCGATAGGTAATGAGCAGGGTGTAGAAGCAGTGGGGACAGGACAGGGGGAAGTGTGACGGTGCGGTTGGTACTCGGCAGGGTCAATATGCAGTGGCGACCGATCAAGATGAAACAAGGTTTGGACTGGGCACTGATACAGGGCGGTTGGACACTGGGCAGGTTTAGTGTGCGGTGGACACAGCAGAGTGAATATGTAGGGAGGACTGGGGTGGGTGAAGGTGCAGTTGGATTGTGTCGTGTGAAGGAAGTTCAACACTGGCCAGGATAAATGTGCGTTGGCTACAGGGCAGAGTGAATAGGCAATGGGGAATAGCAGGACAATTGTGGGGTAAAGAACCCTGTGAATATTGCTTTGCAATTAGTCCAACCTTTGCAGGACTGGAAGCTGTGGAACAATTTCAAATTGAACTGTTACTGCCCCAGTTACAGACTCTGGTCTTCAGAAACTGTGGTTGGCGGTTGTGTTTATTGACCCAATGTTGGATAGGTACATGGATAGGAAGGGTTTAGAAGGATCAGAGCCAAACATGCGCAGTTGGAACAAGAGTAGATGGGGCATGGGCAAGATGGGCCGAAGAGCCTGTTTACACGCGCAATTACTCTGCTTCTACATACATTGGGTTCCAATCACGTCATTTATCTTCCGGTAACAAGGACATACGGCCTATCTAGTTTTGCAATTCCCAAAGAGAAACAACGTCACCCTCTCGGCGACTTTCCGATTTACTTTAACCCTGCAGGTTACTCCCCCTCACTGATCCATACACTGCCACCGGTACACTTGTCATCTGCATTGCGAAGTCAATTAGAGCACCCAGCTAACATACATAATCATCTCTCGATTGGATAAGGAACCGGCGGACAGCCAGAGTCAGAGGAGCGGATCCCACACGGATCCCGAGAGCTGTGTGTATCACGTATCTTTTCATTATCTAACTGATGATATGACTTGTGATTTCATTTATTCTTGAAACTCAGTAGTAAATGTCACTCGGAGATCCTTTCAGTTCAGCGTATTCTTTGTGAACGCCACACACTGTAACATCCTTCGTTCCTTCTTTCGCAGTTAACTTGGTGACGATTGTGATCCTGTCCCGGGGAAAGTGCGGTCTCTCCAAATGCATCACTCGCTACCTGGTGGGAATGGCAGCGGCCGACCTCATGGTCCTCATCACTGATGTCATAATAAGGTCCATTGTTGGGATGTATTTCCCGCTGTCGTTCTTCACCATCACCCCCGTGTGTTCCCTCAACTGGACCCTGGTCTTCGCAGCCACAACAATCTCTGTCTGGTTCACCGTCGGGTTCACGTTTGATCGGTTTGTGGCCATTTGTTGTCAAAAGCTGAAAACTAAATATTGCACCGAGCGAACGGCGAGTGTTGTTATCGGAACGGTAATTGCTCTAAGCTGTTTAATAAACGTACCGTGGTATTTTACAGTCGAATCGATATATATTACCGATAATAAACCCAGAGGTTGTGCCTTGACACAATCATTCTTAACCTCACCTTCATGGACTTCGTTTGAATTGTTGACATTAACTGTAACTTCTTGTCTCCCGTTCGTTTTGTTTTTGTTGGTCAATTCACTGACCGCCAGATACATTCTAGTCTCTGGTAGAGTCCGCAGATTGCTCCGGGGCCGCAACAGTGGAGAGAATGGCAAGGATCCGGAGATGGACAGCCGGAGGAAATCCATCGTTTTACTCTTCAGCATATCTGGCAGTTTCATCGCGTTGTGGAGCACAATGGTTGTATATGTTGTGGCTGAGCGCGTTTTCGGCGCAGAGTATTTCGCGGCTAGTGATCTTCAGACAATTTCGTTTATGCTACAGCTTCTGAGTACCTGCACCAACACGTGTATTTATGTCCTGACCCAGAGAATGTTCCGGGAGCAGCTGAAGACCGTGGTTACATACCCCGTGAATTTCATAGTGAAATTAATCATATCATTGAAGCATTAGTATTCCCAGTTTATTTATAAATATAGTATAACATTGAACTGATGTATACATCTTAAACCGATGTTTTCAGGAGTTATCCGGGTGTGCGAATTATATAACTCAGTAGCTGCGGTATACAACCAAGCGTTCACATGAAACAAATCAGCGTCTGCAGTTCCTTTCTACACAATGTCATCTCATATTGTCCGGGTGCAGTAGTACTAGATATTGTAAGTCACGGGACAACAGCGCGCTGTCACACCGCCTTGTGCGAGAATCACACAGGAAACAGGTTGTTCATAGTGACCAGAAATAAACTATTCTAATCACTTCCAATAACTGTCTCCTTGTCGCTGGGTGTCCGATGGGTGGGTGGAATGGTGGTGGCGACCGGGTTCTCAAAGGGAATATAACATGTTCGTGTCCCCTGGAGCGTCTGTATATATGAGAATAATTAGTATCTATATGGATGTTAATAATAAGCATTTGTATAGACACGGGTGACACAACCTCCGTACAGCTGAGGTCACCCTTCTCTCTGGGGAGGAGGCCGTGGTGATCGGCTTTCTTTCAAATGTGGGCAGTACATTTCCACCTTCCTCAACGTTCGTCGACGTTGAGATTTGTCTATGTGGAGAATTTGTGATTTGTGAAATGATCGTTTTAAGTTTCCCCCCTTCAATACCGTCGATCAAACTGGCTCCGTGACTGGCGACAATGTACCGAATGCATTGAGCCGAGCCACATCCACCCCCCCCCCTCCACCCACCCCTCCCCCCCAATCTCCTATATCCTACTGCCTAATTCGCAGCAATTAGTTCCACTCTTGTGACACCTATTCACATTATGACTTTACTCAGCACCGGTTGGCCATTCCGTCGGAGAATAATATACTTTACACATCTGCTCGGTGAGTCTCGGAATGTTTGGTCCTTTTGACTCTGCGGTGTAAGCACAGCGACATCGTGTGTCCCTTGTGCAGAGATCGTGGACGCTGGTTTGATTAATGAGGGGCATAGGATCCCAATTAACGGGTCAAGCACAGTTAGATGGTGAATGGGAGGTTTGTGAATGCAGGCTTCTACAACTGGCAACATAAAGGGGAGGTAACACAACGTCAAGGAATTTAGGATTTGGCACCAAATATTACAGCACACGGTAATATGAGAAATCCCCAGGTGAGAATGTTAGTGTTGAGCAAATCGGTGTGAGGTGGGGTTTATGTGTGGGGTGGGGTTTAGGTGTGAGGTGGGGTTTAGGTGTGAGGTGGGGTTTAGGTGTGAGGTGAGGTTTAGGTGTGAGGTGGGGTTTAGGTGTGAGGTGGGATTTAGGTGTGAGGTGGGGTTTAGGTGTGAGATGGGGTTTAGGTGTGAGGTGGGGTTTAGGTGTGAGGTGAGATGAGATCAGGTGGGGTGTAGGTATGAGATGGGGTGGGGTGGGGTTTAGGTGTGAGGTGAGATGAGATCAGGTGGGGTGTAGGTATGAGATGGGGTGGGATGGGATTTAGGTGTGAGGTTAGATGAGATCAGGTGTGGTGTAGGTATGAGATGGGGTGGGTGGGGTTTAGGTTTGAGTTGGGGGTGGGGTGGGATTTATGTGTGAGGTGAGGTGGGGTTTAGATGTGAGGTGAAGTTTACTGAAGTGTGATGTTTATTTGTGCGGCGAGGTTTAGTGAGGTACGGTTTAGTCGAGTCGACGTTCAGGTAAGAGGAGAGGTTTGGTGATCAGGTATCGTCGAGGCGAGGGGTTTAGTGAGGCGTGGGGATTAGTCGATGAGTAGGTGTGTAGGTGAAGGGAAGTGAGCGTCGGTGAGGTGAGGAGAAGTGGTTATCTGTGCTCGGGAAATGAGACCGAGATGCTGCTGAAGGAGACAAGACCACTGCCTTCTATTTCATCAAATATATATCTTTTGGTGGGTTATTTTACTGCTTCTGTGTTAGAAACATTCTAATCTTCTGTTATGTAAACTGCCAGCAGAAAGCTTGAGAATCACTTTGAATTTATTGAAAATGTACCAGCTTCAGGGGCGTTGCACCTGGACCCCGCCTGGGCCTATCCAGGCTCCTGGACCCCCGGGAAATACTTCCTTTTTTTTGCTGGAGGTGATACATAGAAACATAGAAAATAGGTTCAGGAGTAAGCCATTCGGCCCTTCGAGCCTGCACCGCCATTCAATATGATCATGGCTGATCATCCAACTCAGTATCCCGTACCTGCCTTCTCTCCATACCCCCTGATCCCTTTAGCCTAAAGGGCCAAATCTAACTCCCGCTTAAATATAGC
This sequence comes from Amblyraja radiata, assembly GCF_010909765.2. Lineage (NCBI taxonomy): Eukaryota > Metazoa > Chordata > Chondrichthyes > Rajiformes > Rajidae > Amblyraja > Amblyraja radiata. The sequence continues at coordinate 254,522 of NW_022630163.1, forward strand.
CAATGAACTGGCCTCAACTAACTTCTGTGGCAGAGAGTTCCAGAGATTCACCACTCTCTGTGTGAAACATGTTTTTCTCATCTAGGTCCTAAAGATTTCCCCTCTATCTTTAAGCTGTGACCCCTTGTCCTGGACTTCCCCAACATCGGGAACAATCTTCCTGCATCTAGCCTGTCCAACCCCTTAAGAATGTTGTTAGTTTCGATAAGATCCCCCCTCAATCTCCTAATATCTAGCGAGTACAAGCCGAGTCTATCCAGTCTTTCTTCATATGAAAGTCCTGACATCCCAGTAATCAGGCTGGTGAACCTTCTCTGCACCCTCTGTGACGCGGCCTTGTCGGCTTCGGAAGCCGCGGTCTCCGGTAAGGAAGCGGCCGTTCCAGGCGGCCCAGCCGCTGAGAGGACTCTCCCGACGCCGGGTCAACAGTACCCGGCGAGAACGGCCAGGAACATCGGGCCTCCGTAGAGGCAATAGCGGAGGCCTCAATAGGCCTGACTTTGGGAGAACTGGGGATGGGGACTGGACATTGTGCCTTCCCCCACAATGGTAACCATTGTTTCAGTTATTTCAGTTTGTGTCCAAGATGGCTGTCGGAAAGGAAAGTGGACGCTGGCGCGGTTTAGCTGCCGCTGCTCTCTCTTCACATTGTGTTTTTGATTTTTTTGTCTTTGGATCGAATTCTGTCTTTAATTTGTGTATTGGTGATGTCTTTATTATTTATTTTACTTCGACTGTATGTTTTCTTACTCTTGTTAAATTCTGTACGGTGTCCTTGAGACTTTTGAAAGGCGCCCACAAATAAAATGTATTATTATTATTATTATTATTATTATGGCAATAATGTCCTTCCTCAGATTTGGAGACCAAAACTGTACGTAATGCTCCAGGTGTAGTCTCACCAAGAACCTGTACAACTGCAGTAGAACCTCCCTGCTCCTATACTCCCTGCTCAATATCATGATTAGTCCACATTGCGTACACATTGACGGTCTACTGCATGAGAAGGGGTTTAATATATATATATATATATATAACGTGTTTTCCTCGACAGCTCGAAGATTAATAATATAGTGTAATTCAATACAAAATTATAGTTAAAATGCAAATTAAAAGGTTATTAAAGTATCATGTAGGCTAGCCGTCGAGGAAAACACGTTCAGATTAAGGATGTTTCATTCTGAATATATTGAATGCAAAATAATTATAAATAATTTAAAACACTACTAACATTTATGACAGAAATAAAAATATGTGGTTATCTGTCGTGGAACAACCCCATTGAAGAAGATAACAGTGGTTGCCTAGGCATCGTTGCTGGTTGCGAAGAGGCTCCCATTTCAGTTCAAGCTTCAGGGCCCCAAAAATGTAGGTCCGCCACTGCTGCACACACCCACTCCATCCCACACACCAACCCACACACTACCCCACACAATACCCCAGACACCACCCACACACTGCCCCTCACACCAGCTCACACACTACCCCGCACACCAGCTCACACACTACCCCACACAGCAGCCCACACACTACCCCACACATTACCCCAGACACCACCCACACCCCAGCTCACACGCTATCCACACACCAGCCCACACACTGCCCCGCACACCAGCTCACACACTACCCCACACACCAGCACACAAATTCGCCGCCCTATACACTCCACACACACGCACCATCCTACACATACCACCACTACACCCCACGTAATCACCGCCCCACACCCCCACCACCTCATACACCACCCACACACTCACCACCCCACACATACCATCACACCATTTCACACACCCACTTCACCACACATACTCACCACCCCACCCCACACACACACTCTACCGCACTCACACACATACACGCAACCTCACACCTGCCACACGCACACACATACACCATCCCACAGACACAAGTGACATGTGCTTGATATGAGGTTCAGAGAGATATTTCCCCCCACGGACACGGTCGATAGACCAGACCATTGTATTAAACCGAAGAAGACACAACAATCTGGAGGAACTCAGCAGCATCTTTTGAAAAAAACGAATTGGTGACGTTTCAGGTCGAGACCCGTCTTCAAACTGGTTTGGGCTAAGGGAAACGAGAGATATAGACGATGATGTCGGGAGATAAAGAACAATGAATGAAATATATGCAACAAAATAACGATGATAAAGGAAATAGCCATTGTTAGCAGTTTGTTGGGGTAAACGAGAAGCATGTGCGACATGGTTGGGAGAGGGATAGAGAGAAAGAGAATGACGGGATACTAGGTTAATACATCGATATTCATACCACTGAGCTGTCAGCTGCCCAAGCAAAATATGAGATGCTATTCCTCCAATTTGCATTTAGCCTCACTCTAACAATGGAGGAGACCAATGACAGAAAGGTCTGTGTGGGAATGGCCAGGAGAATTAAAATGTGAAGCAACCGTGAGATCAGGTAGGTTCAGATGAGGTTGGAAGAGGTGCAATTGAACCTCCGCCAAACCTGAAAAGACTGTCGCGGTCCACGAACAGAGTCGAGGGAGGAGGTAAAGGGACAGGTGTTTTATTCTCTGTGGTTGCAGCGGAAGATACCAGGGGAGGGGGTGTTTGGGTGGGAAGGGACCAGTTAGCCAGTGAGTTGCGGAGGGAACGGTCTCTGCGGAAGGCGGAAGGTGGTGGACAATAGACAATAGACAATAGACAATGGGTGCAGGAGTAGGCCATTCGGCCCTTCGAGCCAGCACCGCCATTCAATGTGATCATGGCTGATCATCCCCAATCTGTACCCCGTCCCTGCATTCTCCGCATATCCCCTGACTCCCTTATTTTTAAGACCCCTATCTAGCTCTCTCTTGAACGCATCCAGAGAACCCGCCTCCACTGCCCTCTGATGCAGAGAATTCCACAGACTCACCACTCTCTGTGAGAAAAAGTGTTTAATCGTCTCCGTTCTAAATGACCTACTCCTTATTCTTAAACTGTGGCCCCTGGTTCTGGACTCCCCCAACATCGGGTACATGTTTCCTGCCTCTAGCGTGTCCAAACCCTTAACAATCTTGTATGCTTCAGTGAGAAACCCTCTCATCCTTCTAAACTCCAGAGTGTACAAGGCCAGCTGCTCCATTCTCTCTGCATATGCCAGTCCCGCCACCCCAGGAATTAACCTTGTAAACCTACGCTACACTCCCTCAATAGCAAGAATGTCCTTCCTCAAATTAGGCGACCAAAACTGCACACAATACTCCAGGTGTGGTCTCAATGGGGCTCTGTGTAACTGCAGAAGGACTTCTTTGCTGCTATATTCGAATCCTCTTGTTATAAAGGCCAGCATGCCATTCGCTTCCTTCACTGCGTGCTGTACGTGCATGCGTACTTTCATAGACTGATGTACAAGGACCACCAGATCCCGTTGTACTTCCCCTTTTCCCAACTTGACGCCATTTAGATAGTAATCTGCCTTCCTGTTGTTGCTACCAAAGTGGATAACCTCACAGTTATCAGCATTAAACTTCATCTGCCATGCACCTGCCCACTCCCCCAACCTGTCCAAGTCATCCTGCATTCTCATAGCATCCACCTCACAGTTCACACTGCCACCCAGCTTTGTGTCATCTGCAAATTTGTTAATGTTACTTTGAATCCCTTCATCCAAATCATTGATATATATTGTAAATAGCTGCGGTGCCAGTACCGAGCCTTGCGGTACCTCAGTGATGGAGATGGGAAGATGTGACTTGTATTGGGATCCCGTTAGAGGGAGAGCAATGGCGGAGTTGCGGGGTACCGAGTAGACACAAGTGAGGGCCTCATCAATTTCTCTTGGGCAAATAATAGCCCAGTGGTAAGAATATTGATTCCTCTAACTTCAAGTAACCCCATCATTCCTTCTCTATCTATCCATCCTCCACCCAAGTTGCAGTAGCTTCTCGTTTTCACCTAACAAACAGCAAGCAATGGCATGTTTCCTTCACCATTGTTGTTGTTTTTTTTGGCATGTATTTCATTCATTGTTCTTTATCTCTCTACATCATTATCTATATCTCTCTGTTCCCTTATCCCTAACCAGTCTGAAGAAGGGTCTCGATCCTAAACGGAAACCATTCCTTTTCTCCAGGGATGATGCCTGTGCCGCTGTGTTACTCCAGCTTTTTGTGTGCATCTTCGGTTTAAACCAGCATCTGCATTTCCTTCCTACACAGACCATTGTATTATACTTCGTCTTCTTGCGTATGGCGTGCACAGCCTAAAGTTGTAATACAACTTGTTCTATTTGATCTCATTTGATTGTGCACGCCTGGTTGATTGCATTGGTCGAAACAGGGCGGACCACGGGAAGGTTTCAATCTTCCACCCCATTGTATTATACGTTTTATGGGAAGGCGCGGGAAACGCACAGCATCGCGACGAAGCTCCTACCTAAGACAGCGGAGGGAAATGTGCATTGAGCAGCAAGAACACGAGAATGAGACAGGAGCTCGGGCAGACGCACTGGAAGTATTGACACAATCTGGGGCTATAATCGGTAAACTAAACAGATACAACATTTCTATTTCATTTGCCGTGAATTGACACAGGAGATGAACAATCAGATTCTGCTCCTCTTTCTGACCTCAGGCATCCTCCTCCATACCAATTTAGAGGATAATAATAATAATAATACATTTTATTTATGGGCGCCTTTCAAGAGTCTCAAGGACACCTTACAAAAATTTAGCAAGTAGAGGGAAAACATGTAAGGGACATTAAATAAATAGTAGAGAAATGACTAGTACACAAAGTAAAGACCGAATACAATTCAAAACACAATATGAGGCAATTAATGCACAGATGAAAATGGAGGGGGACGTGAGGCTAAGGATAGGCAGAGGTGAAGAGATGGGTCTTGAGGCGGAACTGGAAGATGGTGAGGGACACGGAATTGCGGATCAGTTGGGGGAGGGAGTTCCAGAGCCTGGGAGCTGCCCTGGAGAAGGCTCTGTCCCCTAAACTGCGGAGGTTGGACGTGGATGGAGAGGAGACTGGCTGATGTGGATCTGAGCGACCGTGAGGGTTGGTAGGGGGAGAGGAGGTCAGTGAGATACGGGGGGGGGGGCAGATGGTGGAGGGATTTGTAGGTGAGGATCAGGATTTTGTAGGTGATCCGGTGGGAGATGGGACGCCAGTGAAGTTGTTTGAGGACTGGAGTGATGTGATGCCAGGATTTGGTGTGGGTGATGAGTCGGGCAGCTGCGTTCTGGACCAGTTGGAGTCGGTTGATGTAGGTGGAGCTGATGTCACGGAGAAGTGAGTTGCAATAGTCCAGTCGGGAGGAGATGAAGGCATGGATGAGTCTTTCAGCAGCGGGAGGTGTGAGAGAGGGTCTGAGTTTGGCAATGTTGCGGAAATGAAAGAAGGAGGTTTTAATGACATGCCGGATGTGAGGCTCAAGGGGAGATGGGGAGACAGTGATGGTGAGAGTGGGGTTATTGATTTTGCTGAGTGTGACTTTGGAGCCTATGAGGAGGAATGCTGTCTTATCGCTGTTGAGTTTGAGGAAATTATGTTGCATCCAGGTTTTTATAGCTTACAAACAGGAGTTGATATGGGGGGGGGGGATTGGTGCCAAGGTAGATCTGGGAGTCATCAGCGCAACAGTAAACGTCCAGGATGAAGTTGAAGTCCAGGTTGAAGGATATCTGCATCGAGTTCAGTTTCCCTGGTGCATAGACCGGACCTCTGAAGGACTGAGCACTTTATATAAAGCAACAAGCTGCTGGGCTTCTTATGTCGAAAATAGTGCGAACTGATTTACCATTGGGCATTCACAAGTCTGACCATGTCTATGGAGCGAGTCTGTGAAGAGACGGACCTGAGTCAGTGTGACAGCAGCGCCGGCGTAATCCCACTCAACAAAGAGAGGCATCGGCAGACAGACCGCTCCCCCTCGCGGCTGTCGTGGGAACGGCAGCTCTGCGCTGGCAGTGGCTGCGGCAGCGAGCGGGCATCCTGCGCTGTTGATCACGCGATCCGTGAGCTGGCCGTTCATCAATGGTCCGAGAGGTAAAGGCTACTCGGAAGCTGTGAGATCTCCTCTCCTTCTTTAAAGAATCAGAGGACAATGTGAACACATTAAATCGGTGGTAAAGAGCCTGGAACTAGGATTGAATTATAATATTCACCAGTGAAATAGGTTACTAATGACATTCTTTAGCATTTATATAATGATTCATTGTATTTGATGATATAGCATTCATGTTTCTGCTTGGGTCTAATGGGAGGCAAAATAATAAATTGAAGCCTTGTTGGACAAGCAGGTACGGAGAGAGACAGAGCAGCGACAACAAACACCTTCTTTACTCCCCTCACCCACTCCAATCTCATCCCCTCTAAACGTACAGACCTGCGCTGACTCAGCAACAAACCCAACATTGTTATTAAACCCGCCGACAAGGAAGGTGCCGTTGTGGTCTGATGCGCTGAGCTCTAACGTGTTGATTTCAGCCGCCAGCTCTCGGAAATCTCCTCATATTTATGCATTGAACATGATCACAGAGCCGACCACCCAGCCACCATCGCCTAGACGGTTTCTAATCTCAACACCTTTAGCGATCTTCCATCAAGAGCCTCCAAATGTATCATTCTCGAGCTCCGCACTGCACTCATCTCTCTATTCACCAATATTCACTAACCATAGGAAACAACCTATTGTTTCTACACTCTGTACATATCCCCGCATACCTTCTCCACATTTCTTATTCCCCTTCTCCAGTTCATTACATGTACAGACGATAAACCTCACACACCCTCATACAACGCTTTAATAACTGTCATTTTTTAGGACCCTATCACCTTGTAAGATCAGTTCTGACCCCTCTCATCCTAGCCACAAACTCTTTGAAGCATTTCCCTCTGGAAGACGACTCCGGATTGTCAAAACCGCCACAGCCAGACATAAAACAGCTTTGTTTTCACGAGAAGTAGCTCTGCTCAATAACTAAAAGTCTGTCGCCTTATTTTTCTCTGGTATTTCGTTCATTTAGTTCACATGTTTAATTTATAATGTTTTATTATTAATGATTGTGTTATTCTTAATTGTTACTGTATGTCGTGTCGTTCTTGTGCGCGGAGCACCAGGGCAGATTCCTTGTATGTGTACATACTTGTCCAATACTTGTCCAATAAACATGAGTTCATTCATTGATCCGTTCACCCATTCATTCACATCCGACCCATTGACGCACCTATCTTCCACCAGGAATGTACTCCGATTCTACCTCGAACCGAGACTCAAATAATTTCCTTCTCCTATCACTCTCCTCCGCCCGCTGCAACTTGTCCACGCCCTGAACAATTTCTCTTTGGACACTATTCACATTGTTTCCAAGTAATAGCTGTAGCAATGGCGACTCGCATGGGCTCCAGCAATGCCTGCCATTTTATCTGATATGTCCAACAGCATTTGTTACAAGCGTACACTCGCGACACTTGTTTTTGTACCGATGAGCTCGTTGATTTCAGTAAATTCACATCTTCCACCCAGACCACAAATTCATCTGGTTTATCTCTGACACCGCTCTTCACTTTCTTGATCTCTCTGTCTCTATCACAGGGAACAGAAAAACGACTGACATCTACTACAAACCTACCGAGTCCCAAAGTTATCAGGACTACAATTGCTCGCATCCTGCCTCCTTCAAAGACGCTATACGGACTCTCAATATCTCCGCCTCCCCGCATCTACTCGGAAGATGAGGCTTCCCGCTCTAGAACATTATAGATGTCTTATTTATTTAGTAAACATCGTTTCTACATGCTGTCATGCATTACTCGTGGCCCGCATCGCCCCATATTTCTTGTAATCCTGCTCTCGTTTCCCTTCCCCCGGACAGAACCGGGAATCAGAGATTGTTTCCATGCTGTGTGACAATGGCTATGGTCAGTAAGTGTCATTTAAGGACACACACTAACTACAGCTACAAAACATGTGCACTATCGGGCCCCACATGCATATTGATGATTAAATAGTGCAGCACGGGAGTGGGCGCTTCGGCCCACAATAGTTGCACCGTATATGGTGACACGTTAAACGGAGCTAATCTGTCTACAATGATCCATAGCCTATATACCTTGTAGTTATAGGTGTCTATCTCAAAATCACTGCTACTGTCGTGTCTGCCTCCTCCACCACCCCTGACAAAGCGTTCCACGCTCCCACCATTAGCCGAGTAAAAATGTGCCCTCGCAAATCTCCATTCAACATATTCCCCTCATATGACAGTTTTGACCTCTAGTGTTGGGCAAGACCAAGCGTCGAATGGGTGACGTTTTCGCCGAAAACATGCGCTCAATCCTCAGAGTCCTTATGGTTCTCCGGTTGCTAAGCACATTAACACCGTCCCTTTCCCATGCTCTATTGCCCGAATGAGGCCACAGCAAATTGGTGGAACAACGACTCATGTTCCGCTTCTGTGACTGACAACCCAACTGAATGAGCATTGTATTCATAATTTGTAGCTAATATTTAATCTAGCCCCCATTACCTGGCACGTTTTGCTCCGCCCATGTATTAGCTTTCCCCTCACCCCCTGTCATCAGTCTAAACAGGGGGTCCCGAACGGAACGTCAGCTGGCATGTTCTCCAGGAACGATGCTGGATCCAGAGTTACTCCAACACTTTGTAACTTTGTTTTTCTAAACTAGCTCCGACAGCTCCTCATTTCTACACCACGAAGACAGATAAATAGGCCAGAATAATGTATTGTTTGTTAAATTGTGTCATAACGTCTATTAAATTGTTATTTATCGGTTTATTTGGTCTTGGCTAATAGGCTGTGGGCCGAGGAGCTTTATTCTGCAGTTTCGTGACCCAAGTAACCAAACTACATGACATTTTCACATATTGTGTAAAAATATTTATATAAATCACTCCTGAAACTCGATATGAAGAAGACTTGCACATTTTTATTAAATTAGAGAAAAACCGGAAAAATGTAGGGTATTTTTTAGTCCAATCAAAGCACATTTAACATTGAGTTGTCTGCCAGTTGGCCAATCACGCACTTTGTTTCAGGCTAGCACACAAAATGGCTGAGGGGGCTTCACATATGCCCGTTTTACTGGAGATTCCGATTTGTTGTTCTGTGGAATAAATATCGTGGACACTTGCAGCAGGTTAATTGTATTTAGTGGGAAAAGCATAAAAAAGGATGAAGAACGTTCTGCGAAGTGGATTAACGTGCAAGAAAGCCTTCAAAGTCCCTGCTGATGTGCTGGAACACAAAGAAGGCTCCCATGAATCAACTAACTGAAAGGTAAGACTAAAGTCTGAATTTGTGAAAATCTGTATGGACTTTAATTAATTTTATTGCACCATTTTATAATGTGAATACATTCATTCATCCATTCCTTATTCATTCATTCACTCACTCACTCAATCATTCATTCATTCATGAAATTGAGGGCCTAAACTATAACACAGTCAATTAAACATTGTCACTAATGCCAGCCTGTTGTAGAGTAATAAGTCTTTAACAGCTAATCTCGGAGCTGCCTGCGAAAACTTACCGGGAAAAAGTGCTCCGATCGCGGGACCTAAGTACTCGCGGTAAATAGCGATCGATATCCCTCCGTTTTTCTTCCATTATCGGGGTCTGAAAACGACCGCTACAGACGGTAATATGTACAGCCTCCCCCCCCCCCCCCCGCCCCCCCCCCCCCTCCCCTATCCCCCCCCCCCCCCCCCCCCCCCCCCACTGCCCGCCCGCGGAGATGTTCCGCGGCTCCGCGTTCGCGAATCCGTCGCTTATTAATTGAGAACGTGGCTTCACTTTACCGCTAGTTTATTGGTTTATCGAGCTGGAGGCAAGGGTTCAAAACACATCGTGGATACATAGGATTTTAATTTAATTAGTCTGGAATTAAAACTGTTCAGTTTAGTTTATTGTCCCATGTACTGAGGTGGAGTGAAAAGCTTTTGTTCACTGCTAACTATTCAGCGGAAAGACAATACATGATTACAATCGCGCCATTTACAATGTATGGATACATGATGAGGGAATAACGTTTAGTGCAAGGTAACGTCAGTAAAGTCCAATCAAAGATAGTCCGAGGGTGGTCTGTTTCAATGCTCCTGCTCTGCATCTGCTTACCCTGGTTCAGCTCTAACTAAATTATTCTGGGCAGGTTCTGATGGAAAGATCTTTACTTGGGACAATAACACGGTTTATCTTTAGTGCATCTCCACAGTCGAAGTTGACCAACGATTCCTGGTTGTACTAATTAGTACCAGTTTGACATCATGAGGTCTTTATCTGAATTGATAACAGACATGCCTTGGAGGCAAGAGGGACAGAGACAGAGACAGAGACATCTGGGACCACACAGATGGTTGGGATTAGATCTGTCCACATCAATCAACAGAGGTACTTTGTTTAAGACGCTCTGTGGATGGTGAACTCACTCTGGGATTTAACCTCCAAAAGCATTGACGGGATTATATCCTTCCAGATTGGGGACACAAGAGACTGTAGATGCTGGAATATGGAACAACAAACAAAGTGTGGGGTGAACTTGGGTGAGGGATGGATCAGATAGACGCACAGAGTCACTTGCCCAGAGTAGGTGAATTGTGGACCAGAGGACACTGGTTTAAATCCTGGGCCCTCATCACCTCATCTTTTCCATGGATGGCAAGTACCTTTAATAATAATAATATAATAATACATTTTATTTAATGGGCGCCCTTCAGACATCTCAAGGACACCTTACATAGTAATCGGAATAAAAACATATAATCGGAATATAACAAGTAATAAAGACATCACAGAGACACAAATTAAAAACAGAATTCAATCCAAAAACAGAAAATCAAAAACACAGTGTGAAGAGAGAGCAGCGGCAGCCAAAGCGCGCCAGCGTACACTCTCTCTTCACGGCAGCCATCTTGGACACAGACCTACAGGACTACAATTAGACAAAAAAAATCATCCCCCCACAATGGATAGCACTGTGGAGGAAGGCACAATGTCCAGTCCCCACCACATGTTCACCCCAAAGTCAGGCCTGTTGAGGCAACCGCAATTGCCTCTACGGAGGCCCGATGTCCCTGGCCGTTCTCACCGGGTGGTCTTGTCCCGGCGTCGGGAGAGCCCTTTCGGCGGCTGGGCCACCTAGAACGGCAGCTTCCTGGTTGGAGCCCGCGGCTGCCGAAGCCGACAAGGCCGCGCCGGTTTGGAGCTCCCAGGCTCCCGATGAAAAAGTCGGCGTCGCCTCTCCGCACTGCCGCCTCTCCGCACTGCCGCCTCTCCGCTCCGCAGACCCACAGCCCGGAGATGTTGCTCTCGGCGGTCCAGCTCGCCAGAGCTCCAGCGCGTCGCTCCAGCGCGGCGACCCAGGCAAGGCATCGCCCGCTCCACTCCGCTCCGCTCCAGCGCTCCAACACTGTGCCGCCGCCGAGGCCGAGGTGCTGGGCGGCCCCCGCCAGGAAACGGCGCTCCAAGCCCGCTGGTAGGCCACGAGGACGGGTCGACGAGCAGCCCGGAGAAAATGCTGCCACACCGACCAGGTAGGGACCGAAAAAGATAGTTACACCTACCCCCCACATTAAAAAGACCATATCCCCTACAAACAAAAAAAAACAAAAAAACAGGACTCACTAAAAACTATAAAAAAACTCCCTCCCTCTTCCCCTCTCTCACCCCCTCTCCCTCTCCCTCCCTCTCTCATTCCCTCTCTCTTTATCTCCCTCCCTCGCTCCTTTCTCTAC